>NC_056707.1:16427180-16717180 GCF_018831695.1 Puntigrus tetrazona | reverse complement strand
ACAACAAAAGACCCTCAGACATCTCATCCAAACATTAGATTAGATTATGAAGAATCCCAGGATACCAATGACGGTAGCTGTAGGCTCACCAGTTATCCGGTTGGAGATGCTAAAGAGACGAGATGTACGGTGCCGTATAACAAAAGACTCTCTGTAGTAGCGGTCGCCAAAACACATACCCAACAGCTCCTTGCGTACTGTCTTATTCCACAGCCCATAAATAAGAGGATGACACACAGCACTTGTGAAGGACAGCCAGGAGACCAGCGTCTCCATTTGTGAAGAAACACTTTCTTTACCCCACAGTGCTTCAGTGCTGATAACTACTACATATGGACCCCAAGTGGTCAGAAACGTCCCCAGAACCACCAGAATGGTGACGAAAGCCTTGCATTGGCTCCCAGAGTAGACCAGGCTCCTGCGGCTTCCACTAGAAGATGTGGAAGTATTGGAGTTCTTGCGACCATTTTTCTGAGAACTGGACTCCTCTTGAGGCACCACCACACTTCCGCAGTAAACCTTGCGAGCTTTGATGCGGGCCACGCGGAAGATGACGCCATAGCAGATCAGCATGGCCGCCAGTGGCAGAAGGCAGCACCACGTAACCCAGAAGGCAGTATAGCTGATCTCTTTGTGCCAAGCCACTGTACAGGTCCACTTGAAGCGGTCAAACTCAAAAGCGGACCAACCGAAAAGTGGGGGCAGGCATCCAACCAGGGAGTGAAGCCACACATAAACGATGGCGACCACAGCTCGATTTCCTGTGATTTTCATGGGGTAGATCATGGGATATAAAACAGCGTAGTACCTAGAATGAGACAGACAATGATATAAAAAGATACAGTTCAATCGTTCCCTCATGAGAGACACATGGCTAGTTAATGAAAAGACAATGGGGTCTTCCTCTAAGACTCTCAAGCTGTCTTGACTGTAACTTCTAGGTTTGTGTCTTGATGAAGCTATATAGGTCTGGCATTTTTTTTGTGAGCATAAAAACAGTGTATCTGTTCAAGCAAAGCTGGATGTAAATGGCATGGTGAACTACAGGCTTTTTAAAAAAAAAAATACAGTATGTCCATTGATTACAGCATTCAAAAACATTTGCCAAGAACTGTTCTTGAATCAACTTGAATTTAAGAATGTGTTATCACTTGAATTCGAAAATATGTTATCACTTTTTAGAGTCTTTGACATGAAAAAATTTGTTCCTTTGTCATAAACACTCATTAACCTCTATTTACAAAAATCATTAAAACTGTAAGATATGCCAAGATAACAACTGACCTGTCAATGGCAATGGCTCCCAGTGTAAGCATGCTGGATGAGCTTACGAGTAGATGGAGAAGTGCTGTGAAGTTACACCACACCACTCCAAACATCCAATCTCGACGCACCGAGCTGGCCGTAACGAAGGGAAGCGTTAGGACCGAGAGCAGCAAATTGGACAAAGTCAGGCTGAAGACAAACTTGTTACTGGGTGTGAGTAAATAGGGCTTCTTATATAGGGTCACCACAATGACCAGATTCCCCAGACATGCCAGTATGGCTATGATGATGATAGAGACGGACTCCAGGACCACAAGCCCGTCATCATACAGGCTGTTAGTGGAGTTGGCCACCGCTGTCCCATTCTTAGAGTTGTTCATTATGGGAGGCTGCTGGTTACCCAGGACTGGATAGACATGTTGACAATCTAAAAGATATGAGAGGAAATCAGTCTGACCAAAGCTGTCTGGAACTTCGAAATGCTGCGAGATGAAGAAATTATCTGGTGTGATGGGTTCATTCAAGGGTGTCCTGTGAAGCACTATAAAGCTGTAAAGCTTTTGTTTGTACAATACAAATGTGGATTACACACATTCTTACTCTTGTGTGTTACGTACTGGGTTGTGCTGTGAAAAACTGTCTGAAAAGACTGTGCTCAGATTTTAAGTTGGTCTTTACCTAATGTAGAATCACAGAATGCAAATTTAAACATGTTTCACAACTATATGCACACAATATGCAAGCTCAATTCATTATAAAATGTTAAAACAATGACAACAATAATACATAATAAAAATCAAAACAAATGTTTAGACACTTAAACCACATTTAATATATCACACTACATTAGATAAATACATTTAAAAAAATAATACTCTTAGTATTATTATAATAACATTATACTCAAAATATCACCATTCAGTGAAATATATCACGTAAGGAAAAAGTTTCTGCAAAATGCATTTAAGTTCAAATCTAATGCAATAAGTTTCATATAGTTTATGTGCAGCTTAAGTACCCCAACGCGTTTGGGGCCACTGAATGTGGATCATCTGTCATGCCTCTTCAATAAATCGTTCACCATGATGCACGTCCAGTGAACAACCACAGCACAGCAATGTGATCAGCTAGCGGAGAGTGCACGCAGATTCCTTCACAATTTTACCAACAACACGACAGCTTTGATTTGCATCGCACAAAAAATGTGTTTCCGAGCATTTCGATTCAAAAACGCATAGTTTATTCGAATGCAACGATTAAAACCGTACCAGTTTTCCAGGCCAGGCGATATCCTGCTGTAGTCCAGCACTGGTAACTTTCTCCGACTGGCTTTGTTAGTCTGCGACGACTAACTTTAATCCCAAAACTTTCTCACATCCTGCAAGATGCCGAGTTTGTTTTCTCACGCTTTCGCGCAACAAAAACGCTTTCCGGAAACGCATGCTCGAAGTTTCAACGCAGTTACAAAAGTATTAAATGATCCAGGGATGTTCATTTGTTGCGGCTGCTGCGGTCGGCGGTGAATAAAGAGGCGCTGCTGACGTCACAATGGCGTCGGAAATCCTCCTGTTGAAAACTTCCCTCCATCTCGACTGCAGTCTCGTCATCTAGCTCTCTATCTAGTATAAATTGCCTAAGCATAAAAGTATGCAAAATAAAACTTATAATTAAACCGTTTCAAGCCATCTTTTGGCCCTGTTTGCTGAGGTAAAATGCACTAACAACTGTAAAGTACATTTTCTTTGCTCAAATAAATAAATAAATGTAATATTTTGAAAAAAATATCTAAATATTTTAACTGATTATGACAAAGGGAAAACTCTTGACAGTGATTTTATACAGCAGTTAAAACACTAGGCATTATTTAGCGTTCTCTCTCTCTCTCTCTCTCTCTCTCTCTCTCTCTCTCTCTCTCTCTCTCTCTCTCTCTCTCTCTGTGTGTGTGTGTGTGTGTTGGGCTGTCCCAGCGAGCACACAATAATTCAACACTAGGTGGCATATGCGTGCTGTAAACTGTGGCATCACATTTAACATTTCTGCATATCTGCAACTCGCAATTTTGGGAAATATTGAATTAAAGCATTTATATGCAGTTTTTAAAAATTCTGCATTTATTTAATATATTTAATTACAGCACATTAAAAATGGATTAAATTCATATTGTCATATGAAAGCACAGTGTTTATTCAAAATCACAACCAAGCAGCTCAATCCTCATAGTGATGGACTTCTGCCATTGTTTTGGAATAATCCGGATGAATTTGGAAAATATTGGGGGGTAGATGTAGTTCTTTACTTGGCCATTGTTATCTGCGTTGCCTTGAAATGTCTGTGATAAAAAGAAAACACATTTTTCTCAATTTTAAAATGCAAAACACTGTGCAGAAAACTTGTTCTAATCCCAAAAAGTGAGACCACTTACCTTTTGTTCATAATCATCATCATCTGTGTACTTTGTCCATCTCGTGCCATCTTCGCTGTACTCCAGAGAATACGATGTCACAAACATTTCATTGCCCAATGATTTGGCCCCCTGTGTTATAATTCCAGTTATCTTCTTTATATCCTTGAGTTCCACCTGGATCCATGGCTGAAGGTCATTGTTCTGCAAATTGCATACAGTTTATTGAGGCTAGAGGTTTAAGCAAAGTTCAGCAAATACCTTTAAGGGTTTAATTCAAAAGGTGTATTTTTTATATAGAGGTTACCTTGGCTTGCCATGCATTGACGGTCCCATATTTATTTAAGCGTGCATACCAAGGATGCCACTGGCCGGAGTACCAACTGGAGGCCACAGAACTGGCAGTGATTTGAGCATCTTTAATGAGGCCACTTTCCATTCCCAATGGCACAGAGCAACCTGCCAAAAAAATGAGAAGGTTTCATACAATTAAGATGAAGTTTACTGTGTCTTATAAGACAGTATGAAAAAAACTAAACCATCATACCATCAAGCTCACAACCATAGTACTCCAAACGGACTGTTGGGTAGTTGTAAGAATGTAAAGGATAAAGCCTCACATATCGACCAATCAGAGGTGGGAAAAAAATATTCTCCTTCATGTCATAAGCTTCGCTGTTTCCTTCAAAAGTCTGTTTGACATTGGAAAACACAATGGAGATATTAGGGGGGGTTCACATATATTTACTTATTTATTTTTTAAAGAATGGAAAATGAATAAAAGATCCATAGACATGTTTAAATAATTAAATAGATGCAGATTGTTTTTGATTTCATGAATAACGATTAAGGATACAGATTTGCAAAAAAAATAAAAAATTTACTTGCAATCTGTTCCCCAGAATTTATTAGAGCTTGAACTGCTAAATGTAACATATATTCGTTATACAAATGCCCATGGTGTTACATTATTTTGCACCAGGTCTAGAAATAATGCTATTAAATAGGCATTCTGGGTTTTTCAAGACTTTGGAAACACTGGTTTGTCAAAGGAAGCAAACTGTTGTTGAGGAGTTAAATTAAAATAATAAATATCTTGGGTTTAGTTGTTTTCTCATTTTAAATAATTTGAAGTTGTCTTAAGGCAAGTTTGCTGAGGCCCCCTGCTTGAGAACCGGTATCTGCATGTTTACATAGAAAAACAACTAAAATCCGGGAAGGTGCAGTGAAAAGTACCAGTGAATGGATGCTTATGCTGAAATGTACATTCACTTTATAACCACACAGAAATAGTCACTTGCCTTTCTGACGGTATCACTGTCTCCCTTGTAGAAAGTCCACTTCTTTTTGTCAGTGCTGTAGGATATGGTGTAGTTCAGGACAAAATTATGTTTTAAGAATTGCTTGGCGCCTTGTGTGGCAATTTTACTAATCACTACCGGCCTCTGGAAGTCCACCTGGAATATAGGATACAGCCTCTTCAAGTAACTAGTCATTAGCATGTCTTTTTTTAAGGGCTAATTGTCTGCACCCCATTATAAGGTTACCTGAATGTGCTGTCCTGTCTTTGTCGTACTCCATGCATTGTATTTCCCTGTATTGTGTAGTCTGGCCAAATGAGGATACCATTGTCCTTAAAAAAATCAGGTTTAAATGTGTTATGTGTTAATAATGTAACCCTGACCATGCTACATAAAAAGATATACTTTCAAATCCTACCTCTAGAGTCAGATGCTGATATGTGTTGATCTTTCACAGTTCCAGAAATGAGACCAAGAGGATGATCACAGACTGCAAAACAGACCAGGTAATATCTTTAGACCTGACACAATCTGTTGTTTTCCTGTAATAAGAACAGCATAATAAATTACTGTATGTGATACCATTATCTAACACAAGGAATAATGTCTGCATTCCCCTCTGCTGTGAGAGTCCAACTTCAGACTCCAACTGCCAGAGACCGGGCTTTGAAGGCAACATTTCCAATGTAGCAAATCCACCTAAATGACAGGATATGAGTGTGAATGGCCTTTCTTGATCATCTAGTTAGGTAAGTATCTTCTAAAACCACTACACACCTGGTAAAAGTGGGTAAATACCCTGACGATGGTCCTTTAATTCCTTATTTATGAATGTTTGACCATGGAAATGGACACTGTGAAGGTCTTTGGGAGAGCCCATGTTGATCAGATGCCACTTCGCTAGCTGATTTGTGTACATCCGTAGCCCTTTGAGACTGTAGATAATGCCATTGATAGCTGACCAAAAAAGATTAAAGAAGTAGTAAGTTTATGTAATGCAATATTTTTCTCAAAACTTTAATTTATTTAGCTTTAATAGGATAAGGACTGTAGTATAAATACTCCATTGCAATGAAAATAATGCCAAGATAAAACTTAAATTATGAACAGTTTTCTTACAGTCAAACTTTAAATTGTTTTTAAAATTGGGATCCATGACTGTTCTTTTGTTTTTCTTTTCAATCCTCTCCCGATTCTCATTGTAATACCAGCTCTTATTCTCATCAAATATCATGAAGAGCAGGACAAACTCTCTTCTGTCCAGAGGCTTTTTATCCAGTGTACCCTTCCTGCATGCCAGAAGTGGTCCAATCAGGCCAGAGTTTATATCTCTTTCCTACGCAAGAAAGTAATTCAATTGTAATTGAAAATTAATAATAGTTATTTGACACTAGTTTTTATTCATATTAACTAACAGTACATTTATTACATTAACATGTAATGTTAACATGTAGTGTTAACATGTAACACTTCATGGAGCAATCTTTAATTTAGTGGAAAAATTAAGAAGCACTCATGCTTACAGGATTGACTGCAGAGTAGTAAGTCCATGTTCGACAGTCAGATTCATTATTTTGAGGTCCAGATTTGGAATTTATAGTCCACATGTAGATAAAGGTGCTGTTGGGTTGTACAGCATCATCCTGTTTGTACCAATATGGTGACTGGTCTTCATAACTTAGGCCTTCCATTTGTTTTAAGTACTTTACTCCATTTGCATGTAAGGAGTAAGGACGGCTGGCAAGGTTCCTGAAAAATACCTAGAACAAAAAAAAACAGGAATGTAATTGTTTACATTTTTTACATATAATTTGCTTCTAATTTTCAGTTGTGCATATGCATGTTCACATATTTAGCGGTCTACCATGACAGTCTGATCAACTTCAGCTTTAATGACTGGACCCAGAATTCCCAGGTGTTCATCCATTTCCCCTCGGATGTCTCGGATACTAAAGGCACTGTCCAGGTACTTTCTGAACACCGCTTTTTTGAAAGATGTGGGCCTCTCATTTTGAGATGATTTATCAAGCCTCCTTTGCAAACATAAAAGTGATTTCACAAATGAGTTATACACTTTTATATTCATATATTCATGCTTTTTGCTTCTAGAAATGCAAAATGAGGATTATTTTTAAATAAATGATGCCAACATTACCTCTGCCCATAACCAGCATAATCCCATTCTTCCTCTTCAACTGAGATGAAAAAAGTTCTGGTGTCCTTGTCTCCAGCAATTTTTAAGAAATGCTGGGATGTTGCATCAAGCACTGGGTTTTGAACATCTGTTGTTCTGCTGTAAGGGTCTTTGTACTCTACATATTCATATTCTTCTGGGTGATTAATCACAGCATCAAAATCTTCACTCTGCTCATGTTTTGGAACATATAATTCATAATCATTGAAATCTCGTCTTGGTACTCCTATAACGATGGATTTCTCCAGTAGTTCGTCCTCACTAGAGATAGGCCTGCTTCCCCTTGGGGTCAATCCAGAAGGTCCAAAACCTCTTGGATGAAAACCCTTTGGAGAAACATCAGAACGGGGCTGTGGTTTATACTCTTTCCTTTTCTTTGTCTTCATGCCATATCCCTTTCTCGGCTTTATCCTCTGGTGAACTACTTTTTTTTTCTTTTCAGTCTGTGGTTTATTTGAATTTGCTGCAGACTTGTCTGAGATGTATTTGTTTATGTGATCTGGCATTTCCTTATGAACCAGTTCATGTTTGCCTTCATAACCCCAGTGCTCTTCTTTTGAATCGAGATGAGATGTGAATATGGCCTCACTGTGATTATTTTTCAGATAGATGACTATTTCCTCTTCACTTTCTGAGCTGTTTTTCATGGAGGTAACATTGAAAGACCCAAGAGAAGACATATTCTCTGTACTCTCTGAAGAAAAGAGCTCTGATGCATTTCTTAAAATGTCACCGTGAGATTTCATTGTAACATTAGTGGGTGATGTTCTGTTCTCTATTATTTCAGATTCAAAGTTGAGACTGAAATCAGACAAAGCTGCATTTGAAGATTCAGACTTGTTGCTTTGCAAAGTGCTGAGAGACAAACTGAGATTAAAAATGGCTTCAGTTTCAGAATTTATCTGTGAAAATATCTCACTGGTGTAATTCATTTTAGTGCTGTTAAGTTCTTGAATACTTGTTGTGTTTTCAGTTAGTTCACCAGTCTCCTCTGGTGTGTCCATTGGTGAGACATTATATCCTACCAGAGTGTTAATATCAGTGGAAACATCCAATGGATGACCACGATCCAGAAGCACAAAATCCTCATCAGTTTGTGTGTCTGAGCTGTTGGAGAGAGAATCAGGACTTGGCACGTGATATATGAAGACATGACCCGAACTATCACGGTCACCATCCACTAAGTCAGTGTTATTTTTGGTGTTTGCCTCTTCTTGAGTTACTGTTTTGTTTACGAAGGTTTGGTTTGAAAGCAAAAAGTTTGGCTCAGAAGAATTTAGAAATGGATTGTCATCTTCTATCATAATGTTTCTTTCACCAACTGGAGCATCAGATGAATTGATACTGGTATTAGTGGGGAAAATGTGTGTTTCATTCATCGTGTGGGTGATGTTGCTTTCAATTATTGGAGAATGAGTAGCATTTACAGAGATACTGTCTGCCTCTAATGATGGACTGACGTTTTCTACAAGAGTAGTATAAGCAGAGATACTTCCTTCCTCTAATGATGAACTGACGTTTTCTACATGAGTAGTATAAGCAGAGATACTTCCTTCCTCTAATGATGAACTGACGTTTTCTACATGAGTAATATAAGCAGAGATACTTCCTTCCTCTAATGATGAACTGACATTTTCTACCTGAGTAGTATAAGCAGAGATACTTCCTTCCTCTAATGATGAACTGACATTTTCTACCTGAGTAGTATAAGCAGAGATAGTTTCTGCCTCTAATGATGAACTCACATTTTCTGCATGAGTAGAATAAGCAGAGATACCTTCTGCCTCTAATGATGAACTGACGTTTTCTACCATGTTGGTAATTATTTCAATATCCAGAGTAACATTTGTGGAGCCACTTTCCATTTCATTCACTGGCTTTGTTGGTACACTGTGGACTATTCTTTCAACTGTAAAATTTGAGATAACACTGTCCGTGTCATTGTTTGACATGGCCTCTTGTTTGGAATCGAGAATGTTTGTCATGTTTAGCAATATATCTTCTGTGCTTTCATTCTTATTTGAAGATTGTCTTTTGTCCAAATCAGCCCCCTCAGCTGAAAGGCCATTAATCTGATTGATAGATCTAAATGTGGTATTGTGTGCTTTGTCCAATTCGTCATTTGAGGCTGGGCTTTTTGTCTCATTAGTCGGCAATAAGTCATCAAAGTCTAGTATCGAAAGGTCAATTAGCTCAACATCATCTTTTAAGTTTTTAAAAGTCCTCAAGCCAAATTCCTCTGCATAGTTTTCAGTGTCCTCATCGATAACAATAGGTTTTATTTGTTCTGGTTCCTCTTTTTTAATCGCACTGATAGACGGAGGTTTCCATACAGTGAATATTTCTGGTTCATAATCATATTCCATTACGTAATCTCTGAAGCATTCAAGGTCCTTGAATTTCACCCTCATCCCTTTAGTGGAATCATGAGAGTTCAGTGATGCTAAAAGCCAAATACCTGTAAAGTGAAGAGTGTTAAGTTTTCATTGACAACTTTTAAAAAATAATTTATTTCATATAGTCAGTAGCAATGTCTTAAAATGTAATTAAATCCAGTCAATTAAATTAAGTCATTCGGATACTCACCTATATTAAGCATGTTCATAGTAATAGTTTCACCAGTCATAGGAAACAGACTGAGCATATCCTCCTCTCTGTTTTTTAGCTCAAATGTATGGCCATAAAAAGTGGCAGTCTGGATGTAGTCTTGTTCGCCAACACTTGATACATGCCAGGTAACGATTTCACCATTACAAAATCCCAATTCTTGGCCACTTTCATACACATAGCCATTGATTGCTGTAAAAGTTGATGCAATGAATACATGTACATGTAACTGTGAATTAGCAACACTGATATAATAATAAATATCAGAAAATCACTCACTGTGCATAACGTTCGATTTGTAAAACTCTGGATCCTCTCTTTTAACTCTTTTGGGGTCACTGCAGTATGTGTTAATGTTCTCGTCATGGTACCAGCTCTTGTTCTCATCAAAGACAGTAAACATTGCATGCTGTTCTTTGTCTGCTTTCAGCTAAAAAACAAGAACTGCTTTCAGTTTCCAAATCCAAGTGAGCTGCTTTCCTATTTCACTTGGATATGAATCTGTTTTCCCTATAGAATGTTAACCTAGTGAAACTTCATGATTGAGTTAGTCAAAACACTGTACAAAGTGGCAACTCCGTTAAGTGTTAACTATTTTGAGGTTGGCTTGTCACTAAGCCGAAATGAAATTTAATGAAATTTATGAAATTTAAACACAAAAAATACATATACCACTCAAAAAATAGCTGAAATAGCATTGATAGATTTGTGAAATAGCATTAATAAATACATTTTTAATTCAGTAATGCAAATCAAAATAGATCCTTGGATCTGTATTTATACGTTGTAGGGTTTCAGAGTCAATCAGACACTTTAAGATTAAATATTAAAACACTGACATTATAGTAGGTCAAAGACACAGCACAGCAACTCATGGGTAAGGTTAGCTTTAGGTGTAGAGATATGGTCAAGACTAAATTTGTGGATTAAAATGTTGTTCCAGGGTCAACAAAATATGAATTCAGCCAAATCAGAACTTGCATTGCCTAATACTGTATATTGCAAATGAAAAGCAGTTACCTGGACATTCTTTTTGTTGAGAGATTGGCTCTTACAGATAAGAAGAGGACCCACAAGACCAGAAGCAATGTCTCGAGGAGTATCTACTGCACTGTGGTACATCCTGCTCAGACATCTGGGGTCGCTGTCTGTTGGTGTATCTTCCTCAGACACACTCCATGTATAAGTGTAAATCTCACCTGGTTGAATCCCATGTGTCTGGTTCCCTTTAAATTAAACATTTGAAATGCATTTTCTCCTATCAGTCATGCTTACTTTTTTATTTTATGATTTAACTGTATTTATTCATTGATAAAGAACTAGAGATTTGGAAAACAATGAGATTGTGTTATTTTGTATTTTACTAGGATCTGTATTGTATATGTTGGGATACATCAGTTTTTAATCATTAAACAGTCTAGCGTTTATTTTTGCGGTTTGCAAATATCAAATGGCAAAGGCCTTGGTTTCAAATGCATATATGCATTGTTTCAAAGTGAAGAATTTACTTGTGTGCAGCTCATAACAGTTTGTTTCAGTGCATCAGAACAGCTTGGGTAAGAGCAAGAGAAAAAGCATTGAAAGGCTGAAACAAACTCCAGATCGTGAGCAGTGCTTCTGAACAATGCAATGTATATCTTCTCATGATGTTGTCTGATTTAAATAAAGATGCTTATACGAATCGTTTCTATGTACAGTGTAGAACTGACAAATATAACTTCATAGACATCAAACAAACCTCCTGCAGGATAACTGGCTCCTTCTGCTGCTTTATCAATCGTCAGTCCATGAGGATAGATACTGTATGGACGCGAGGCTTTGTTTTTAAAGACAATCTAAAGAAACAACATCACAATCATCATGAATTATGATCAGTAACATTAAATATGTTCTTAAAAAATTGAATAAAATAGTAATGATTAGAACTGTGATTACGTGAGAAGCTTTATACCTTTATGACATCTCTAATTTGTGCTCTTATCACTGGCCCAAGTATCCCAAGCTCTTTCTTTCTTTGCTTGTCTTCTGCTCTCTCTTTAAACGTGCCATCTTTATACTGAGTAAATACTGCTTTTTTGTATTTTTTACCTATTCGCTGAGGCCCCTGCTTTAAATATTTTGATCGGAAATCCCTGAGTGGATAAAAATGACATGGATGAAACACGGAGCTCACATGGAGTCCTATTGATGAATCGCGTTGCACATACCCATCCATGTTTTCTGGCATATTTGGAGCATAATCCCAGATGATCTCTTCTGCTGCTATGTAGTAGGTCCACTCTTGGCTTTCTTGTTTCTGCTGGATGGTGAGCCGTCTTTTTGGCGATACGTGCTCATCACACGTCTTGATATTTAGGTATCCATGCAAACCAGCTGCAAATATGACATCAACATGTGACACTGTAATCATTTACATAAAGTACAGGTTGTCAGCATTAATAGTGATTCCACAAAGCTTTGAAGTAGAGGCTGTATATGCTGATGTTTTAAATTAATAATTCATCTTGTGGTTTCTCTGGCAGTTTCTACCTTCCAAGTGCCTGCTAATGTGAGAGGAAATAAGCCAGCGGCCCGTGTGGATGCCAGTCATACTGGCACTTGTGCCGGTTCCACTAATGATGCCAACAGATGAGGTTTTGTGGCCATCGTGCAGGAGGACTTGCCCATTGAAGTGTACAGAGTAGAGCTCTGGCTCAGAGCTCATTCCCAGCAGGTGCCAGCTGACTTTGGAGTGGGCACAGATGTCCAGATCTGGAGGGTGACAAGGAGGAGTTTTACACCTCAGTAGATTTGCAGAAATTATGTTATGTGTGAAAAATATCAAACCAACCTGGTACAGAGCCATTTGTATAGCCATTTATAGTGTATTTGACATTGTGTGCCTGTTCAGGGCCCCCGGTGCTGTACCAACTCTTGTTTTCATCAAACACTCCAAACAACAGGACAGCCTCCTGATGGAAATTAATCTGTTTTCCGGATTCATCTAGGGTGCCTGTGGGACAAAGACACATTATTTGTCTAGACAAACAGGGCAGTTTACAGTTGCATAATTTCTGGGAAACTCAAACTGTATAGGGTTGCGAAAAAAGTCCCCCATAAGAACTGTGCAGTGTACATTTACAGTACTGTAACATATTTAAAATGTGTTCAGCATGCCTCATTCATTATGTTATTTTATCAGGGTAAATTAATAAACACATTTTCATTTTTTATTGAATAATTTTTAATCAAAAATCACAGTTTGAATTCCATAACATGTCTGCAAGGATTCACAGGCAAAGACATGAAAATGAGAGAAAAATAAAAAAAGCTCTGTGGATTTGACATTTTATGTTTGACTATATGATTACAGGTATTCTTTAAAGTTGACATAAAATTCTGACTTTTCCAGGTTTTAACTGCTATAATCAGGTCCCCAGTGCATCTACCAATGGATAAAAAAGTAATAGTGACTTTGTTTTAGAAAGCCTTTTTCTGCAAGCTTCTGAAAAAATAAGCATCTGATGTTGCTCCCCTTGGGACGTTCCGAATGAATCTCATAATATTACGGCCCCTTAATCTGAAAATTTGCACAGTTGAGCAAAGAACACTATTTAGTGTCCTAGCCTCACAGGAGATGAGAACAAAACTGTATATTGCTGCTCCCACACATATCTAAAATAAACATGTCATTTCTTTCCCAGGTGTTTACCTTCACAGACATTACCAACTGTTTTTGTAACTTGTGTGTTTTTAACGTAAACTTGTGTGTGAATGAGAACTTAGTACATGATGTTACAAACGCTTTCTGTTTGCATGCTTTGGGTGTGTCTACTTAGAAAACAGTATATCAGAAGCTTAAACTTATATGATTTAAAAGGTACAATTTTAACGCAATAATCATGATAATCAGAACCAAAACAGATGTTTTAGCAGGTGTGAGCTGTTATGGGCCGACTCTATTCTGGAAAATAGGGCGGGTAGCAAAAGATCATTTCCATTTAAAGACACAGGCACGTAATTCTGAGTGTTTCTGTTTCCATTAAAAACAGGCATTTTTAAAATTATATAATAAATGATCTGTAGGGTATATTTGTAGACTTATATTTAGTAAAATGGGGCTACTATTTTTCCTTTAAGAAATTAAGAAATATTAAATTATTATTAGTATACTCTTTTATTTTCAGAGTAATAAAATAGATTTGTTACTTTACAAACGTAAACAAATCATGTACACAAATCCCCCATTAACAAAAAGACAGTGCTGGGTAGTAACTGATTATGTAATCTATAAAAAAAATGTAATCAGATTAAAAAAATTACTTGACTTCTTTCAGACGAATACAATTAGAGTTAATCCATATTAAACTGTCCAGACCCCACCAAGCGTTTCCATGAGATTAAGCGGGGTATTGCTGTATAACAACTAAGACCTTAAATAAAGTATGCACATCCGTAATAAAACGTCCTTCACACAGCTCCAGGGTGTGAATAAAGGCCTCCTGTAGTGGATATACACTGCGCAACACACTTCTGCTTGGATCTTCCGGTTACCACAGTCAAAAGAAGTGAGAAATAAGTGTTTACTACACTTGAAATGTGGATATTCATCTTTTATAAATGCATGGATTTGCTACAGGATATGTTTGTGACATTTTATTATGTTATCATGTTAAGTGCCAGGGCTATTTTTTTTATTTTTTATATAACTCATTGGAAAGATAAAATCAATGTGAAAAAAAAGCTTGATGAGATGAGGTCAAAAGTAATCTAAAATTAATGAAAAGTATATTACCAAAACTGTAATTTAATGGGTTACATTACTCAATACATGTAATTTGAAATCAGTAATGGACTACAATTTAGTAATCTACCCAGCTCTGTAAATAGGCATAAACATGTCTAACATAAAATGAATTCAAAGATCACTATAATTCAATGTACCGTAAATTCTGGACTATAAGCCGCTACTTTTTTCATAGGTTTTGAACCATGCGGCTCATACAAAGGTGCGGCTATTCTGCAGATTTTTTTCCACCGCTAGGGGCGCTCTAACCGGAATTAGAATCAAAACTAAGACAAAATAAATGCAAAGAATAATACGCTAGTTCAAGAAGAATACGCTAGTTCCTCTTTAGCAGATATAAATCGGTAGAAGCGGATAGAAGGACGACAAATTACCAATCCTGTCAAACTCTATCTTTTCAAATCCTCACCCCTTCATCATGGAACACACACGAAGAAGTTCGTATGATGCAAGTTTTAAGTTGAAGGCCATCGATGTCGCTATACAAGAAGGAAACCGCGCTACTGCTCGGAAGCTTAGCGTCAATGAGTCTATGGTGAGGCAGCGGGAAGAGCTCATGCAATTCGAGGAAAGCTTTCAGGGGACATAAAAGCAGGTGGCCAGAACTTGAAAATGAAAGATCTATTTAGGTACATACATGTACATTTACAATTCAAAATCGTTCTGTTCCTGTAGTAAATATCTAATCTAAAAACATACATATCTGTGGCTTGCAAAACTTTTTTTAAATAGAGAGGATGCGGCTTGTTTATTTTTTTTTAAAAAATAGAGCGGATGCGGTTTATATGCAGGTGCGCTTTATAGTACAGAATTTACGGTAAATAATTTAATAAGACCTCATATAGTCAACCAATGTTTTGTTCAGACGAAGAGGCATAATAAATTATAGCGTAGCCATTCAGTAAATGTGTTGAGATTAGATTTAGTGGTCAAGAGAAAAATGAAAGGTGAAAATCATAACCCATCCAAGCAAAAGTGTCATAATAAACATCACATTGTAAATCCAGGATCTTGTTTTTGTCTCACATACCTTTCTTGCAGATCAGCATGGGGCCTATTAACCCTGTATTGTAGTCCTTGACTATGTCAAAGTGGGAAAGGTAAGTGTAGGTGATGCAAGGGGGGTCCGCAGCCGTGGGGGTCACCTCAGGTGTCACCTCCCATTGGTACGTGTGCTCTTGGCCCGGTAAAATTACGTCATCTTCTTTCTCATAGAGTGACGTGTTGTCAAAGTATAAAGATCCTAATGGGAACATTAGGGGCGTGAGAACGATGCAGCTTCAGATAGTTTTTATTACAATAAATCCAAAATGTATTTATCTTAGAGGGGAAAACATGGGGAAAGTGTCTCTGTAAATATTTACCAGAGACTCACTGCTTTGGACTTAGGTACAGCCCTTGGTTAATTTGTATCTTGGGGTTAATATTTCCAAAGAAATCAAACACAAATGTTTGTGTTACGCAAAGTGTTTACTCAGCTAAAATGATGAACACTAAAATAATCTATAATGTCCTCTAATCAGCGTTCCTCTAGAAAAGTAGCTGTCTGTTATTTCATAGCACACTGTCTGTTTTTTATTTTGTTGCTAGTGTGCTGTATGTTACAACTGTCTTGCGTCACTCATACTGTTACCGCAATCACATCAGGACACACACCCTCTGACTGCTTCCCGTAAGCAATGCCATGTGGGTGGATGCTGCAGGGAAGATCTGCCATGTTCCTGAACGTGACGATGATCGTGTCACCCTCTTGACCTCGCAGTGTTGGCCCAAGCAACCCTATAACATTAGTTTTGAATAATCACAATTTAAAAGTTAATGTAATATTAATGTAAATGCAACGACGCATGGATTTTAATGTTGAAACAAAGACATCATCTTTGGTATTCAAAATACCTGATGACCAGGGATGTGTTTTAGCTTGTGTGAATCCTTCATTGTACTCCCTGTATACAACCTTTTTATATGACGGTCCAGTCCTAGAATACAATGACAACCATCAACATCTCTTAGATGAGCAAATAAAACAGCAACAACAACATAACAACTTTATTTTGTGTGAAAATGCAGTTTTATTTTAGAGATACTGGTTTTAGATTTTGTATTTTCCTTTTAATTTAGAGTTTTGTTAATTACTTTTTTTTTTTTTTTTTAAAGTTGGAGCTTTATTAATTATTAACTCAGTTTTATTTTTCATTATTTAAATACATTAAGCTAAACTAAATGCACGAGACATTTTTGAATATTTTATCTCAGTTAACTTTATTTTATTTCGCGAAAATGCAATTATAATGGTGAAATATTTATAAAGTCATGACATAATTGGTCTGAGATATACTTTATATTATTTTAACCAAATTTGCAGAAGTTTCGTAATGCTTGTTTAACATTTTGTGCGTTTGAGGTTACTTGTATTTCACATAAAATATCTTTGTCACGTGTCCTCATGATTCCTTACTCATGGACCATGTAAAATATTTTATTTGAATGGTATTTCTTACCAGTTAATAAACTGTTTTAGTACAGACAGGTAATTATTTGTTACATTTTTACAATAGCAAATTACTTTATCACTGATATACAAGAACCAAATGAGCAAAAGGCAAACAATTGAACTGTATCAATTTAAACAAATAATGATCTTTTTCATACCTTTGTTGTCCGGCAGATGTGTAGTCCCAGTTGATATTAACAGCTGCAATGAAATAGTGTCTCTCCACAGCTCTGGCACAATTACACAGGAATGCCAGAAGGGCCAAGCCATAAGCGGCCCCTGGCCAGGAGCAGAGTTTCATATCTGGTAATGAAACTCCAGGTAGAACTGTCTGTTTCGGAGTGCAAGGAAATCTGAACTTTTAGAGAAATGGCAGTGAGCTTTATCTCTCCCCACCTCCCTGTTGCACACATGTTTAAACACTGTGTTCAAGGGAAGTGCACTCATTATCAAAAAAAAAAATAAATAATAAATTTTTTTTTACTTTTTGTTTAGTCATTAAGTGCTCTGAGGCTTTCTGAACATGTAAAACTGTTTGACTGTTGCGAATATTTTGTTGCCAAGAATAGAAAACTATCCACATTTATGCACATTTGCTAGTTCAGTCCTTTCAAAAAGAAGTTGATGTCATAATGCAGTCAGCTAATCATGAATCATGAATTCTGAAATAAATAAATAAATACGGGTTACAGTTTGTGAGAAATGTCCTCTTGTCTGTTTCAGACAGAAATGTCATTATAAGGATTTACTCATAATCTCAATGGTTTCCTTTAAATAATTTCTTCATACATTGCCTTGTTTACAGTGTGCACGTTTATGTGAGTAAAAGTCTATGCATTTGAAGATTAAACAGATACAGTCTGGACCTTGTTAACGCTTACGCTACCTCCACCATAGCTAGACCGTCCGTCATAGAATTGCATAAACAAATACAGCAATATTTGTTATTACAAATTGAGCATTATGTAATGTTGCACATGACTCATGACCACATTTCCATTAGAACTATTTTTTGGGAAAAGACTTCTACTTGAAGTCTCTTAACAAACCATCCTCATTACATTTTCCAGCCTGATGCTGAGAAACATGTCCAGACATTTATATGAAACACGTTAAAACAATGACATGAACATTAAACATTACACTGCCTACTTAACCACACTTTTGCTGTGTTAACTGAATGTTAAAAGTGACTGATTATTATTTGAAAAGAAAGTACTCAATTATTCAGTCACACACTTTTGATTGTAGGCTATCTTTACACTGTTTATTCTTCAGCACACATTTAAAAAGTTTATTCCTTATTCAACAAACAATAAACAAATAGCTGTTGTATAGGCTAGCTTAGCTGGGAAATGTACTACTTTTTTCTGTGACTAGTTGTAGTTGAATATTCATTAGCCGGTCACGCCTTCCCTATTGAATGAACCAATGAACGTCAGTATAATCTAATTAATATTAATGAGCAAAGCGTGTTGCCCTGCACAGTCAAACTAAACGATGACGTAGCTTTATTACGCGCATGTGCAAAGATGCGGAAGCCGAGGGCAGGTTGTTAGTTCGAGTGAGAACATATGGGAAGGTAAATAAAGCACCGAACATGAATCTATTTGTGCTTTATCGCCACATTCACATTATAATAGATACACTGTGAATATCCTGTCGTTGAACCGGATGATGGAGTTCTTTTTTTATAGCGTCGGGAGCATCAAAACAATCACGCATCATAATTAAGGTTACTGTGATGACCCACACCACTGTAAATTTTAAAATAATTTTGCTTTCTAGTGGTTGCAAACTATTTAGCATCAGTGTTTCTTTTACATTCAGAATGTATTTTGTTTATTTCTATGTCATATCTGCGAAAATGTCATAATCGTCTTGTTTTCATGTATGCGTTTTGTCTGCTTGCTGTTTAAACAGCGCTGCACTAGATGTAATATCTAAAACAATATTTAGAACAAGAAGGTCACTGCCTTCACAAAAGACAAAATGTTCATGTTCCTTCCATTCTGAACTGTGTGTGAACACTGAAACACAATAGTCATCCCTCATTCCATGACTTCATGTCTGTGTTGTTGGTTGGCTCATCATTTGTTCTTGTGAATCATGTTGAAAACAAAGCGGTACATACAGAAGGTGGCATTTGAGGAGTGAAAGTGTTGGAGAGACCAGTTTATCAGTTATTTGTTGTTTTTTTTTCTTTGATGCTTCAGTGTTTTGATTGATATGATTGTCTGATGTTTTCAGAGTGATCCTGTTCATTCTCCTGTGAAGGTCCATAATGGCCCCGTCCTCGTCCTCTTCTTTATGCCGCTGCTGCTGTCCTTGTTCGCGGCTGTGCTCAAGATCTTCAGCCTACACTTTGGTACTGGGTCTGGGTTTTGTTACTGTGGGAACCAGTCGCATCCTATTACTAAAATTCTCGGCCAATGAGGGTAATGAACATAATATTTCACCACCATAGAATAACTTGATGTACGATTCCTTACCACCAATACTTTTTATAATGTGCATTTTGAATATTGTTGCAGCTAATTTTTTTTCTTACCTACAGAAAACAAATACGACTTTCTTCCTGCATCTGTGAATTTAATGGCAGAAGCCATCAAACTAGTATTTTGTTTAGTGATGTCAGTACGGGTGGTCATTCGAGGTGAGTCCCAAAGTTACCTAAAACCATACTCATTAACATACTAAGCTACAGTCTGTTAAATTAAATATATATGTTGATATTTTAGCATACACTAAATATTGTTTGTTATGGGAATACAACCATTGCTTTTGTTTTCCAGAGGGCCGTTCCTATAAAGATTTGGGGTGTTCATCTGGTGCCTCTTTTCTCAGCTATCTGAAATGGTCCGTTCCTGCATTCCTCTACTTCCTTGATAACCTTATAATCTTCTATGTGATGACCTATCTGCAACCGGTATGTTTAATTAGTAAAAGATTAAAGTTATGGATAAATATTAAATAACAGTTCCACATGATCCTTCACAAATCATTCTAATATGCTGATTTGATGCTCAATGTATAATGTTAAAAACAGTCGTGCAGCTTAATATTTTTGTGCCAATCATAATACATTCTTTGATGAATAGAAAGTAAATTTATTTGAAATAGATGTCTTTTCTAACATTATAAATGCATTAATCACTTTTGATCAACCTTAATAGTAAAATTATTAACTGCCTTGCTGACCCAAAACGTATGAAGGATAACATTTGTGTTTTTCCCACGTTTTAATAGGCCATGGCAGTTATGTTTTCCAACATTGTAATTTTCACAACAGCCATTCTCTTCCGTGTTGTTCTGAAGTAAGTACCGTCATTCCTTGATATCTGTTTAATATCCTTGTATCTTTTAATCCAGTACTGACCTTCCATCGTTTGACCTGCAGGAGGCGCCTGTCTTGGGTGCAGTGGGCGTCTTTGATCATTTTGTTCCTGTCCATTGTGTCGTTGACGACTGGCAGTGGTGACCAGCATGCCATTGCTGTCCACGGCATTCACCCAGCCCACATTTCCACACCTTCCAACAGCTGCCTAAAATACGCCCATCCCGAGCCAGTGCATCAAAACTATAATGACACATCTTGGAAACGTGAGCTGTGGGACAGCCAGCTCATCCACAAGCTGAACAGCTTCGGCCTGGGTTACGTCCTGCTGCTGCTGCAATGCTTCATCTCTGCACTGGCCAACATCTACAATGAGAAGATCCTCAAGGAGGGGGAGCAGCTGGTGGAGAGCATCTTCATCCAGAACAGCAAGCTGTACGTGTTCGGTTTGATCTTCAACAGCCTCACACTGCTGCTGCACTCTGACTACCGTGACCTGACACTGCACTGCGGCCTCCTCTACGGACACAACATCTTCTCCATCGCGCTGGTCTTCGTCACAGCCGCTTTAGGCCTGTCGGTGGCCTTCATTCTCAAGTTCCGGGATAACATGTTCCACGTGCTGACGGGCCAGATCACCACAGTCATTGTCACCGCGCTCTCTCTCTTCTTGTTTGACTTTCGTCCATCGATGGATTTCTTCCTGCAGGCTCCTGTAGTACTGCTTGCCATCTTTATTTACCACAGCAGCAAACTGAAGGATACAGAGTTTGCACTGCAGCAGGAGAGGCTCAGGGTAATCAATGGCGAGGTGTTTGAGAGGTCCAGAGGGGTAAGAGTCATTTCGAGAAATTCTAAAAGATTTAAAAAAGGTCCGTTTGAGTCATTAGTTTCCACCTCAGATTTTGAAGTACACTGGAGCTCTTTTTAGAGGAGGTCTTACAAACTTAACAATACTATTTTACATTATTATTCATTTTTACTTTTACATCATTACATTAGTGGCATGTAAACTTTTGTATAACTACTATAGAACACTTGTGAGACACATAAGTATGGGGAAAAATGTTAACTTTAGCTTCTTTCTAAAAAAGCTTAACACTTTTGTATAAAGTCAATTCTGACAGGTAACATATAGGCTGTTCATTAGTACTTAAAAAGCATTTATTCTACATTCCTAAATACCCCTAAACTTACAACTGCTTTAAAGATTAAGCAGCAAATTAGTAGTTTATTGAAGCAAATGGATTTTTAATAGAAGGAATTGGACCTTAAATTAAAGCGTGACAAAAATATTTTGTATACATTCTGCTGCTTGTCACGTTTTTAAAATACAAGGCTGTCTTCTGTGTGAATGGCCCCTAGAAATATTCCAGAACTTATTCACCTATTATCTAGTCACTGTGCATAGTCACCAAAAGCTGTCATGTTTTTCTGTAAAACTGCAGTGGTCTGAAAAGAATGTATGTGGTAGTTCATAATTGTGTTTTATGATTTTATTTTAGGATGGGGAGGAGTTGGAGAGGCTAACCAAGGCTAACACAGAGAGCGAATCTGAAGAAGAATCTTTCTGAGTCCGTTGTAAATATTCTGGGGTCAGCCTGTATTTGTATTATGTACATGTATTATAATGAATGATAATTGTTTCAGTCACATGGAATGTCTGCGACGTGCAAAAGGATCAGAGTTATCTATTTTCTTCTCTTACAAACTGTGTAAACATTGTGAGCATGTATCAAACTCATGAAGGTTTGTGAAAGTGTTACTTTGATTTTATATTGTTTGGACTTTTTGGTTCCTTCATGTAGTAGTAGTAGTAGAATGAAAGACATTAATTTATTCATTCCCTCACTTACAAAGTGATAGTGCAGGTATTAAGGTACAAGGATTATTTATTTAAATTTTAATGTACTTCTGTAGTGGGATTATATTTCAGTTTCAAAGCATGTGCCAAATTGTGCATGTCGTATCCGTTGACATACATTTTTTTGCAGTCATTTTTGCTATAATAAAGAATCCATTCTAATTCTACATGCTAAAATATTTGTAGTTTTTATTTACATTCTTAATAATACTGCAATTTTGTTGCAACTGCTAATATATTACTGACCAGCAGAGGGAGCAATGCAAAGAAAAAATAACCGCACCATTTTACATAGTGTTTAAGGAGATATGTGGTATCCCTAGTTTTGAGTGCCTTCATGAAATAATGGAGGAAGAAACCCTAAGATCACATAAAATAACCACTTTGAAATTAAATCTCTGCTCTGTTTTACAAAAGTTCAGGTAAAAATACAGTTACAATGTTTGAAACCTATATCAAAAGGCATGATAGCAATATAATGTATTTTTATTGAAATTAAAGTACAATTTATAAGTTTATAAATAAGACATACAGCGACAGTGCTCTTTAAAAATAGAGTAACAATATCAAAACATAGTTTAACGAGAAAAAGCAGGTTGTGACCTTTAAAAACGATCACTTCTTATAGAGAAGACATCCAATAAATACAAATGTTTTGTTAACGTCTTTATCTACAAAAGATTATGTCCATAAATGACCAACATGAAGAGACAGATGTATAGCAGAGGAGATGCATATTCAGACATGAACAGCTCTATATGATAAATGTAAAACCAGTTAAAAAGGAAGTTTTTTAGTTATTACTCTTACCCTGACACTGATTTATGAAAGTGTAAACCCTAATAGCCATAACCCTGATGATAACCATCCTGGTACCCCTCATGGTGGTAGCCATAGCCACCGTACTCATCCTCCGGACAGCGCATGCCTAGAGACTGCTGGATAGCCATTTCCTGTCTGCGAAGCTGCATGGAGTCGATCAAGTCATAGATGATGGCCATGGACCACATAGGTGACGGGTACCAGGACTTGACATTTCCGTCTTTTCCTACCAGCAGCATGGAGAAGTACTCTGGGCTGATCTGGAAATAGTTTCTGATGTCCCTCACTAGAGTGGCAGAGATGCCCTCACGCTCCACCGTTGCACTTCCTGAAACACATAGAAAACAGGTGTGCAGCGCTACATAAACAACATATGCTGAATATACAGGGAATTGTGCCATTTTTTCACTGCAAATGACTTAGCAGTGGTTATTAGGATACTGAACGTCAAATTATTTGAGTTTAGTGAGAAATGCAAAACAATTTTATTGTAAAAGGTTTGTTTCAGCTGCGCCAATGTGTGTATCATTATTCATCATCACTGCAATTTAATGGGTTACATGCAAAATTATACCTAAATTTAGCTTTTACTGAAATTAAAAATAAAATCTTGCTTTCAATGTTTACATGCTTTATGCAGAATACTGAATTAAGAGAATACTGACATCTTATGCATAAGTTTTAACAAATTTGGTACTGGAGTCCTAAAAAAATCAGTTACTGCAGTGGAAACGTGGAAACATTCTTGAATTTTTAAGAAACATTTTAACTAACATTTTATTAAATAAATCAATACATAAATAAAAATGTATAATTCTGCCCACAATCTTTTTATCCTTTAGAAAAATGCATATATGCACATCCGATAAAGGGCTTTTTAAACATACATAATTTTACAAAAATCTCAGAAAGAACATTTTAATAGAAACCAGACTTATTTTTATAAAACCAACGTTTTGTCAGATATTGACTTTGCTTTCATCTTACATATGGGTCCTGCCTAGAAGACTTCAATGTCAGCACTCCAAATACAGCTTACAGAATCACTTTTTGATCTTAATGCATCAGACAGACTGCTGATGCAGCCTTTCAAAGCACACAGGAGACTCGGTGCCAGTGAACGCGAAGCTGTCTGATGTTTCAACAATGATGGAAAATATGTAAACACCTGAGTCCTTCTTCGTTTCTGTCCTGCAAAATATTATTCCTGTAAGAACTGTTTGGTCATTTCTGAGTCCGGCTGGAGCTGGAGAGGCTGACTCATGGAGGGAGGGGCCTGAAACCAGAGGCTACTGGCTGCTTTTGACTGACACCTTAAAAAGCAGCCAGTGTCAACACAACACCACCGCATCTAACACAACAGGCTGATTAACGCTAACTAAACGCCTTGCTGCTTTGAAGTTGACTTTAAGAAGGTGCTTATTACAAGTGCAAAACTATATGCTTCATATGTCTACTAAGACCACAATAAGTAAGGATCTGATTTTTACACCTTTGCTACCAATGTTTGCATACCTGTCTTCTCGCACCTCAAAGTCTAGACCACATTTTAGGAGTTTACTGGGAAGTTTTATTACTAGTGTTACAACATCAGTGGTCTTACCATTGATGGGGTAAAGCTCCAGCACTCCTCCCATGTCTATGAGATCTGTCCCCACCAGCTTCAGAACCGATACATGGCGAAGACCTGCAAATCACAAAGACCTTTTTTAAAGTAGAGTTTTAAAATGTTCCCCTGCTGCAGTTTAGGCCATTTAAAGACATGTTTGTAGCTTACAGATGGTTTGTAATGGAATATGTGTGGGATGTATTAATAAAAAAAGCTGTTTTTCAAGACATTTAAGTCTGACTTGACAGCCATGTTCAAAAATCAACGTCGGTTTAAATGGAGGAGAAAGCCTGTCAATGCCTGTCAAACACTGTAATTGTTTTAAGATCCTGGTCACATTCTGCCACATAATTATTATTTTTATAGAGCTGAGTAAAGATGTGACGTCAGTTTGTAAGCTAATTTTCTAAGAGCTCCCACTGGTAATTTCTAAAGTTTTTTTTGGAATAACAGTTTAGAATTTATGAGTAAATTAAGGCATGTGGTTAACATTATTTCAGGAGACTTTCACATTTTGTTCCACGGCATAAATTGCTCACAGTCATACATCAAATGTGAATCCTGCAGCCTCAGTGTTTTTTGAACATAAGTCGTTAATTGCTATTAACTAGTTTATTAACAATTAGGAACATCTCTTTATGATTATTTATGAGCATTAGATGTGGAATTTGACTATGAGGCTACACTTCACTTTTAGCTTTTCCAGGTGTGGTCATTGGATGGGTTCAACGCGTAGAGATCAACAGGTATGGAACTGGTTAGCAAACCACCACTTATAAATATACTTTTTTTTGTTGTTCATCTACTCTTTGTAAAGCTATATAACATAAAACATGTGTTTCAGGATTTCAGGGAAAGAGACAAAATGTAAGTATCATCACAAATACACATTGTTCTTGGGAATAATACCAAGAAAAATTCCAAATCCATAACTCAGTGAAGTTTATGAGAGCTGGCTTAGTGTGAACTACAGTAACAATTATCTGGTTTCAATCTTCACTGAGTGACAAGAGAAAATCCATGTGAGATATTATCTTTGGCAAACTTGAGACGCAAGAAGGAAACATATGCAAAACCCTCTAAAATAAAAAGGTCCAACTGTCTTCCCATATAATGCTATTATAATGTATCTGGCATTTTTAATTCTCCTTCAGTGAGATCTGAAGGTTTAGTTATTGTTATTCTTACCCAGGTTGCATGCCTGACTGTTTAGTGCATAGAGCTGTTGCTGATAGGCCCATTCCTCATCATTTGGTGCAGATATGACAAACAACCTGCGTCTCCAGCGGAACCTTAAATCGAGTAAACCAAAATCATTAAAACAGTACATTACTTTTAAGATTCCAAGCAATTTATCTTTTTTTAGTAGATGATGCTTATGAACTACCTGGAAAGGAAGTTCTCCAACGATCTTGGCTTGTCTTCTTTTTTACACGTCACCCCATCACGCTTTTGTTGTTCCATCTCTCTGATGCGTGATGAAAACGTGTCGACGTAATCAAACACAGCCTTCATCGCAATTGGCACCTCATAATATTGCTGGAAATAAAAAGATAGATTAAAAAACAAGCTTCATAGAGGGTTAGAAACCAAATACCTTAAGTAGTACTAGGGTTTTCTCAATAGGTTTTGAGCAGCCAAGAATTCAAACCCAAAATTATGTGTCAAATTGACAGAGCTGTGAAGAATTCTTGACATTTTTCTGCAAACCACAACAAATATGCTGTTCAGGCAAAAACACAAACCAAAGCTCAATGTGCAATATCGCATTTCTTTTGACTTCGGTCATTGTATATTTTATCATTATTCTTTTGGATTCTATTTTATTACCTTACTTCTTTATGTAAATTCAAAACTTTAATTAAGTGTAAATTCTACATTTGCTATAAATTGCATTTATTTCATAGTGGCCATTACTTTAAACACTGAAGGCATACATAAGTAAATAAATATTATGGATGTTAAAAAATGTCATTAAAACAAAGACAAGCCCTGCGTCCCCATGCGTATGCTATCCATCTTATCTGCCCTAAATAGTACTGAAAATTTGAATTTAGGATAGACAAATTGGGACGCAGGCTAAAACTTATTTACATGATGACTTGTGTTTATTTATGGGCAGTTTATTTATTAACATAGTCAGTTACATCAACATTTAGCTCTCACAATTCAGTTCAAACACTTCATGCCCAGAATTAACTCCATATTTGTGGGTGTCTGACTGGCTATGCTTCTGAGGATTTTCAGTAGATTTTACTGTCTATCCGCCGCCTCACTGCACAGTGGCTTCTTTGTTTATTCCAGCTGTCTGCAAACAGGACTCGGCTTTGCGCTGGCACACCTCACATACCCCTGAAAAGTACTGTGGAAGAACAGAGCTTTAAAGCGGTGAAAATGCAATATGTGCCAAGTTACGTATCTTTTACCTTGGCTTTCATGTCCAGATCTGTGAGGACCATGTAGAAATCACTGTACGTCATTCTGTACTCTTTCCTCAGCTCTGTGATAAGATCCTGGTTCTCCAAATCCTCCTGTTTCAGACCTTTCATGGGCTTGTCATTCTCTGCAAAGACGCCACACAGTCCCACAGACCGATCAACCAACCAGAGAGATTACAGATGGTTACAGATGGCTCCACAGTCTGCTAGTTTTGTTTTGACTGCAGTTCAAAGAGACATGCGTGTCTTTCATAACATGAGGTACACGGGGCGACCCCTCCGGTGGGGTCAGCGCTGGTAGAACTCGGGACACTGAGGCCCTCGGCTATATGAGGAGCTCGATCCTGTTCTGCTGTTTGTCTAAATGGAAAATCACCAGACATGCAGTCTTTTAATGAAGTGCTGCAGGGCCTTAGGGATGGCAGCTCTGTGTGTTTATTCTGGGAACATGGCTTCCTTTGCAATACAAGAGACAGATAAAAACAGAGCAACTCATGTGAAAGACCCTCTTTGCTCTGTGGAAATTCTGTGGGTGCATGAGACGGGAGCACGGGAAGACGCGGCCAACCCAAAGTATTTGTTTTCCTTTCCGCAAAATCCAAAGAATTTCTCACTCTGATTTCCAGTGGACAACAAAACAGACAGTTTAAGGCATTCCACTTTCAGCACGGGAGGTGAACTACAATTAAAAAACAATCAATGCGGAAGCAAAATGCTTTTTCTCTCTCTAAACATGTGGCTTTCTTTAAATAAGATCTTTATTTATCTCTCAAGGCCAGAATATATTATAAGTAGGCTTTAGGCACATGTACCACCTGGCTAGCACTATATAAACAACAACTAGGAATTTGAATATAAAATGAATAAATACAGTTTCTAAATAATAATGATAAAAGGAAATCCCCTCTCTGCGGAGTTACATCATAAGCATTACAGATGGAAAATGAAAGATTAGGTTTAGCCTGAGCAACGCTCCTAATTATATATGCCTACCATAGCCACAGCACAGGACCTTTAATTGTGGTTTAGGAACCACTGATCATACAGTCAGTCATGTTTCCTTTTCTAGTACCTCTGATGCTGCACTAGAACCAGTCACAGTGAGCTGGCAGGCTATAAATGCTCAGAACGTGCCAGGCTGATATATGCCTTCATAGTGAGCCTTCTGTGTTCACTTAAATGCCTTTAAGAAAGAGTTGTTTATGAGCACCTGTTTTGCTTCCATTTTTCCATCCTGTGGCAGTGAAAGGGACCCCTCACAGAGAGCTATGTGACGCAGACCAGACTGATGAGCATATGGAATAAAAATCAAAGCACTGACTCATTCAGAGGTAGTCTGCATTATTATGAAGTCATTGTTAAAGCATTTTGTCTTAACGCTTCTAGAATTTAACTGTGTGGTGTTTGATAAATTAACAACTGTGAAAAACAGTTCAAGAGTTTGAACTATCTGTCTATTTAGATATACACTAAAATATTGAGACACCCCCTAATGTAGAGCTTTGAATACTTTAGTAATTTCTGTGAGTACAAATTATAATGTTTAAGCATATAATGGTATTCTAGGGAACTGTGTGCTTTTAAATTTATAGCAACTGTTTGGACAGGATCCTTTTCAATCCTAACATGACAATATAAAGCAAGGTTCAAAAAGAATTGATCGATTAGTCAGTGTATTTAAATGCAGACCATCAGCCAAAACTCATCACCAAATATCAATGACATAAACTGTATCATGTTAGAAAAGGTTCCTGTCCAAACTGTTGCTATGAAATTAGAAGCACACAATTCCCTAGAATGTCATTATATTCTTTAACTTTTGTACCAAAGCAGTCAAACCTGTTCATACAATACTTTTGTCCTGTAAGGCCTTTAAACCTCTTTAAAATGACATTCTTAATTCCACAATGCTTCTTAATTCTTCGCACAACCCTGGTAAAAAACAGATAGATACAAAGCATCCAAAGCTAAATTTCAGGTAAAAATCTGGTCTTAATTATCTTAGCATGTCTGAGGGAGTGAGCTATTTGAATGAATTCAACAATACTCAATGTTTTTGGATTCAAGCCATAGGCTTCCCTGCTTTTGGAGCAGTTCCACAGCAACACTGACAATGAAGAATTTGTAAGAATGTAGATTATTGTATGCTTTACCAATATAAACACCCTGCAAAACTGTCTGATCTGTCAAGAACTGACTGCTGTTCTGCGCTGTAACTCTCCAGTCAGAATATCAGCTACAAAGGAAACAGACATTTTCCCATGTCTTGGATAATGAGCTAGAAAATAACGTGCCAGGGCAGACTCTCTGCACTCTTCCATTTGATTCATCTAGCAGCATTCCGTGACACTTGAACAAGTACCATTCACTCCATTCCCAGAGCAAACTTCAAGTTCCTTTGCTGTGAGGTTCTGTGTCATATGAGGTCATAATCTGGAAAAGTGCTTCCCTAACTTACAAGTGAGTGCCAACTGTTGGATAAAAGGCGCTTTTTGTTTGGCATGTTACAAGGCCTTAATCTCCAGCATAGGAAAATGGCTTGTGTTTATCATATCCATCTTCAGCCTAATCATTCATAGTTCCAAGTCACAACTAGTAAACCTCTCAAAGAACAGGAAACGGTTGTTCTTTTTCATTAACGTTGCAGGACTTTATGATGGGTGGCCTGAGTTCAATTTGGCTTAGAATGGATGGAATGTTTTGACCGGAACTTCCATAACCTGGGTTGAAATGTCCATATGTCAAAACATGACATGGATTTTCAGCAGTGGTTGTTTAAGAATGAGGAAAACAAAACAATAGGAAAAGATAACAGGAAAAAAGCAGACATTGCTGAAAAAACACGATTGTTTTTATGTTTTTTGGTGGATTAAATATTATATAGTATATTTTTGATATGCTGCACATATATATTGTTTCCAACGAGACAAATGTGGCTTACCAAGTTGGTAATGATCTATTTTCATGGTGCTGTTTGTAAGCGTGCCAAAGATGGTGATGATGGAGACCTTCCTGATGGCCATCTCACACACATGTTCCAAGTATTCATCCCTTTGCTGAACATACATGGTGTTCTCCTCTGTTGGAGAAGTGATCAACTGAAGTAAAGAGTGAAACAGAAGAACAGTAAATAACACATTACAGAAATCCACGTAATCATACCACTTGCAAAGGTACTTACAATTAGTCTCCTTTTGCTTTCAAAATAGTCCAAAAAGGTTGCCAGAGTTCCTTTAGGTGGCGGAGGGGGTGGTGGTCTTTTTGTTGGTTTCTGATACTCTTCTTTCTCAGTTTTCTTTAATACTTTCTTTCCATTTTTCTTGCCACCCTTTCCATCCTTTCCCTTCCTTTCCGTCTTGTCCTTCTTGTCCTTTTTCTTCTTTTTATCCGCCCTGCCCTTGACTTTCTTGCCACGCACAATTTCTTCCTCCTTCTCTTCAGGATAGACATCGGTGGGCTCACCTACATCATATTTCTCTTCATAAACATTGCTAATTTCCTTATCACCATTTTTTTTCTTTGTAGGCTTAACTTTAGGTGGTTTCTGTTGTGTAGGTATGCTGGTATGTTTGTGGTTGTATTCTTTTTTATCTGTGTGGTTGTCCTTGTATTTTGTTGTATCAGATTTGGTGTAGATGGGAAGTGTTGTGGGTGAGGTTGTCTGGTGTCTGTCTCTACGGTTGTAATGGTATGGCTCAGTGGTGGTCTTGTGGGCCGGGATCCATTGTGGGGTAGTAGGAGCTCTGGTCGTTCTTAGAGTGGTGGTCGTCCGTGTTGTGGTTGGCCGCGTTGTTGTCGTCGTTGTAGTGGTGGATCGGGTTGTAGTTGGGGGACGTGTTGTGGTGGTGGTGGTAGTTGCTTTGGTAGTGGTCGTCGGTCTTATTGGTGCTGAAGTAGTAGTTGTAGCTGGTCTTCGAATTGGTTTCCGCACCTCTTTTCTCCTCTCCATTGATGGGTCAACTGGGGGGTCAGTGCTGGGGACACCCTCCACCACCTGCCCCTCCACCCCAGCCCCTTTACACTTCTGCACAAAGCCTTTCTGCCTGACTTTTTCCATTTTGCGAATGGGCGACTGGTCAATAACTTCATACATCGCTTCCAATCTGACAGGGTACGGGTAGCGCTCTTCTACCTGAAGAGTCTTCTTAAGAAGGACCATCCCAAACTTTCCTTTCTCTAATTTCAGAAAGTTAATGAGTCTGGGAATAATAGTTGTATCTAACGGCTCTTCCATCACCTTGCCCTCATTAGTAATGCGTCTGATTTTCCCACCTAATTCCCCTTCCTGGTGAAACATTACAATTTGATGCACGTGTCGCTCTGCCAATTCGCAGTAAACATCAGGTTTGAGAAGACTCATCATCAGTCTGTAGTAACCATCAGAGTCGTGAGGAGCGGAAATAACCAGCAGGCGATTTTTCCCTGCAAATGACGCCAGTAAGTTTGGAGAGCCCGCGCTGCTTGGCATGCGAGATACTCTGGCCCTGGCTCCAGGTGCTCCATCATCTTGCTGGATTGGGTTTATATACTCACCCTGTGCTGGTCTCATTTGTGGCAAGTCCTTTCTGGATTGGACGCTCCTGGTAACGTTTATACCTTCATCTATTCCTCTGTTACTGAGCCGTGAAAGATAACGTGTTTTGATGATCTGATCCTGTCGTGATTTGTTTTGTCTTGCTCGTCTTATGGTCATCAGTCTGAGTTTGGCTTGTTTATCGGTCGGACTGCTCTCGGACACGTAAACAGCCCATGTCAACAGACACAAAACACCGAAGCCAAGCATGTACCTTCCCCTCATGTTTGAAAACTTTAGCAACACTTGAGTCAGTAGAGAGATACAATCCGGTAAAGCGTCATAAGATCAAATGTTTCAAATGCTCAGTGCAAAACAAGACAAAGTCTTTGGGTACTTAACAAACAAAGAAAATAATTTTCTTAAAAAAAAATTAATAATTAAAAAAAAGACAAAATCGGTCAAGTTAGATCGACCTTGGTTTTACCTGTAAGTGTGTTTAGGAAACATTTCTTGAACAAACAGCGCGCGATCTGGCTGAATCAATGCAATGGGCATTTACTGCTACCCAGCGCCAGATTTTCTCATCTCCTCATTGCTGTATTAAAATGCATATAATCCCTTAATCATCTGAAAATAGATGCCAAGAAGTAAAGCTCTGCTCCTCAGAAGTTTGACACGCACCACTTCAACGCACCGCACGTCGCGAAAAATTAGAAAAAGTCAGTAATACTTCCAAAAGTTTGGTAAACTCTCTGTGCGGCTCCTTATCACTGGAAGCTTTCCCAGACATGTCAGAAAGTAACAGCACAGCAGCCTCAGTATCCTCTGACGAGCGCACAGGACCAACCCATGCAGCTGAGGGATGCCAGTCCGCAAAGATTTACTCCTGCATTCAGTGTGAACCGTAAATTTAAAACAGGCAAATCCTTCCAAGACCCGTTTGCTAAATATAAAGGTAGCAATATTTAATAGTAAATAATAAAAACTGTAATAAATATAGCAAGCGTGATATTATAAAGACGACATGTTGCTTCTTAAACGATCAAAATAGTCTTTCTTTTTTTCACTGCTACAAAGAAAATTATTTTTTAAAAATTGTATTAAAAGTTAGCCAATTTTTTTATGTAGTTTTAAGGAAAATAATGCCCGATAAGCAAGCTAAAGTCAACAGTGGTGAAAAAAAACAAACAAACTAGAATTACAAAAACAAACAAGCTAACATTAATAATACTCTTTGATGCATTACCTGCATTTGAAATTCACTCAAATTGCTGAACGTAAGAATTTTTACATTTTTAAGTTTCTTTTGAATTGAATGATACATTACGCAGATATCCAACAACTGGCAACCCGCAAAAACATAATGAAAAGCTGTAATTCTGGTAATCTGCGAGGGGGTCATATTTCATTCAGAAAAAAAAGAAAAGAAAATAACTTTAATGGATATCTAAACAGGATTAGTATCACATAATTTTTGTTCAGCCTCTTCGGACTAATAGAAGACATTTTTGTCATCACAGCATTTGAATAAAACATCACATTTTTATTCATATTTCACAGCATTAAGCATTAAGACTTCAACAAAGTCACGCGTAGGCCCCTGACATGTATACTCAGCACATATTTGGCTCTTTCTGTTAAAACAGGGTGATGCAACTGGATAACAGCTGCGGGGGTCACAGGGGGTCTGTGATTGTGGAATAGCTCACCCTGTGAAAAATATTATATTGTACCATTACCATTACCATTACCTAATAAAGGTTAAAATATTAAACCCCCAAATTCTTATCAGCAGTTGTTTATCTAGTTGTTTATCTAGTTACATTACGACTCTGACAACAACACCTTTTGTAAACGTAAAACTTAATTATTTTTGTTTATTAGCAGGTTTGAACGTTTAAAAGTAGGTCTAATGCACACATTCCATTCCAAAGGCAAAGTTTCTTTCTAGTCTCAACTGATTTGATAACATCTGAATGTATGGAATGATCCACATCTGGCTCTTTTTTTTCTGCTTTAAAACCCAAAGTCCTTCTTACTTGTTACTTGTTACTTTTGTGTTTTACTTTATTAACAGATGCCTCAATATGAGCAGCACACGCTTAAGGCCTTTTCACAGCCCACAAACCTCTATTCCTCTTCATACTCGCTTCCTCACACATGTGGCTCTTAATACCGTGCATCAGCCTGTAATTAAATCCATTCAGGTAAACAGCTACAAAATATCATTACATCATAAACAAAGTCCTTTAAATGATGAGAATCAAGGAAACGTGTAATTAAACCTTAACACTTCACACCTTTATGCCAGTATTAGACATATGCAGGCACAGATGGTATCAGCAGACTTTTCACTAATTTTCTAAATATGGGGAAAAAATCTGTTGAACTGTGAGAAATGGATATCAAAATCTAAAACTTAATATTCCAAAGTAATACACTTTAAATACACGGATTACAACAAAATGATGGCCATAAAAAATTTCTGAATATTTTGAGGAGTCACAGATTGTGTGTGGGCTTTACCATTCATTTACGCAAAGCTGGGGCATAAATTAAAACATTAGAGAATCATATGTCTTTTACAACAACATATTCAAGAAGAAAAAAGCAGAAAACAAAAATGAAGGATATGAGGATTGGAAGATAAAATTCATCCAACATCCAGATCCTGATAGCAGGAGACACTGGCAATGTTCCTTCAGTTCTACAGAACTGTAATTGGAAATTGCAGTAATGGTGTCCAGAACCCACAGTCCCCTGTTATTAGGTTTGATAGAAGAGAGTAAATGCAGCTAAGTTGAAAATAGAACGCACAAAAGCCATTAAATTAAGTTGTGAAGAGTGTTGTCCACTGCTGTTTGCAGATGTTTATCCTATTTTTTAAGATTAAGATTTTATTGTATTATTATTTCTGGACATAGAAGCTGATTGATCTAGCAGCATTTAGCAGTCTTAATGAGCGAGTAATTTAGCTTTTTAACTCATCCGATTCATTCACTTATTCTGGAACTAAATAATCAACTAAATTGACTTGTCTGAAAGAATCACTGAATCTTTTATTCAGCTGATTTGATCAATCGCAGAAACATTCAGAGAAATAAAACACAGCTAAAGCCGAATCACACAGTCATACATCAAAAATGAAAATTGAAAGTCAGTGGTGACCCAAAACAGCCTGATTACTACTTTCTTTAAAATATCTTCCTTTGTGTATAATGTACAATATTAATGTCACAGGAAGGAAGATATATGCTCTCAGTCTATATACACCAACAATGAAAGTGTATATATGGGCACAGACCTCTACAGAATACCTAATGGGTTTTGCTCAAAACTCACCCATGAACTCACAATCCTCTTTCAGCCTAATACACAGCTGCTCTTGTTCTTGAATGTGAAGTCTTTATTGTAAACTTGAAGGGGAAAGGTAATATATGTCATCAAATTTAAATTTAAGGACAGAAGCATTAAACAAGCAATAAAAACGACCCAGACTAGATCCACATAAACTGTTTCGCTTAGCAATCTCCTCTACTCTCCATTTTCATTTTTAAATAATGTTAGGAGCATTTAATACACAACACTGCAAGCTTTATTTTTATGGAACCACTTGCTAGTAAAAGGCTTGATAATATGATTGGCCCTGCTACCAAGTAAAAAGCAAAAGCTACTGGCAAATGAGCCATGAAACAGCCCAGTGTCTTGGCACACGTTGAATAGCTGAGAACAGCATTAAAACTAGCCATTTAGTTTGTCTTTATAAAAATAAATGGCCTGAGCAATACTTAAGATCAAATGTGCCATAGTTTTTGGCACCCTACTGCATCACTTACACACAGCATGAGTAGCTACCTGTATATTTTTAAAAAGCCTGAAATCTACCCACATTTAGACAACAAACTATAAAAGTAAAAAAAGGGTTTTATGCTACTGCACCAGAGCAAAATATTTACTTGATAAAATGAATTGAAGTTATACGTGTTCTGGTTTTTATATGCTGTTGCTTAGCCTGTTAGCAATGATTTGTGCTAAAAATTTTCACAGTGAATCGACTGTTGCTCCTGTCTGTTTTACACAGATCATATGAAGGCATCTCAAGCATTTGTTGTTCCTTCCTGTTTCCAGTTGCAGTGACCTCAACAGCCCGTAAAATCTAGGTAAAACCTGTAATCTCTCCAGGGATAGCTCCACTGTAGCTCAGAGTTCTGTCAAACAGACTGTACGGGAAAAACAAGGAACGGGAAGAGCAGAGTGTAATCTGTTCTCCATGTGAAATTAAACCCTTAGGACAAGCCATTTATTTTCCTCGCACTGTTTGTGTACCTGGAGTGTGCACATTCAACCTTGCAAACATTACAGCAGAGTGTCATCACTCTTTGTCAGGCGTACAACTTGACCATGCAGTTACCCAGAGTCACAGTGTAAATGGACATTGTAAATCTATTTTTATAAAGGCATTATTCAACCAAAACAGTGTCATTTTAATATAATTTATAATTTTGGTTGAAACTTTTAATTAAATTGTATTTATATTTTCATATATATTTATATATATATATATATATATATATTTTTTTTTTTTTTTTTTTTTGATGTCTTTATACATTTTTAAAATTATTATTTAATTTCAGTTCATTCTTTTTATTTTAAAAGTTTTAGTTTTGATTAATGATAATAAACCGGGCCTGACTCAAAAATAATAACTTTACTCACCGTCATGTCATTCCAAAGTTGTATTGTCGGTTTCTTCTGTTTGGGCCCCATTGACTTATATTGTTCAATTCAATAGTTGAGTACAAAGTAGCTGGTCATCTGGACTTGAGATCAGACTCAAACCAGGGATCCCATGAGCCACAGCTCTAATGTGTCATGTGTTATAGTCTACAGCACTATAGCTTTGGCTATGACAGATTGTTAAATCTATTGCAATATGTTGTTAATCATATTAAAATAGTAATAGTGCTGATTGCCATAACAAGCTGCTTGATGATTCTACTGTAGCTCAGCTATACAAGCCTGGCAATATCAATGCCAAAATGATTGGTTTGATTCCCAGGAAAACATATACTGTTCACAAAAATGTGTCTGGCAAATGCATACATTTCAGTTAGAGATATTGGAATGCCAGTGTGTTTAATTATTTGATTAAGAATCTGCTTTCAGATTCTGGCACTGTTGCTGTAGACCTCAGACCCAAGAAATCTTATACCGTATTCCAGCTCTGCTCCAGACAGTTGTCAGTTTTCAGTCTCTGAGTTAGTCCATATATTGGGTTTATTCATAATGTGATCCAGACCACCTTGGATTTCACCAGATAAAGCACCTGTTTTTGCTTATATAAGAATAGAGGTTGTTTTAACAGTGCAGTGTTTTAAATGAACACCTCACAGACTGCTTGTCAAACTATCTAACTAATCACGCTAACTACTTTGTTTAAAGAGAAAAGTTATAATTGCATGTCATTTCATATGTCATTCATTAACAGTTGTGTGTTTTAACTTTCTGGGCTTGAAAGTCTTCATATGCTTTAATTTCATTCTTAACTGATTTGAAAGCGTTTACTTCTCTCTCTCTCTCACTTAAAAAAATTATCGTTCAAAGACCTTATTATTTGTGGTTTATTTGATGTACCTTTCACTTGGACCTCAGCATCAAATGCATCCCCTCACAAATGCTGTTTTAAGCCAGCTATTTTATATTAAACCTTTAAGGAGCCAGCTCTGACTTCAGTGTTTGAATAAGGCATTCCACATTCAGGCATTAGAACAACATTCTGTGCAAAGCTCCAGGCAGGACTGACCCACCTCTCCTACTCCTCGCCCCCACACATTCACCTCTCTCCCAGTTTCCATTCCCTTTTTGCAATACACACATGCACCCACACACAAAAACACACACACATATACAGAAAAGGCCAAAGTTGTGTACACAGCAGAAAAGATTCAGTCAGTCCAGAGTTGTAATGTTAGTATTTAATCGGCCGTGTCTGCACATTTTTGCTTACCTGTTAGGCGTACTTTCTGTCCTTTCTTGACAATTTAGAGACAGTATGTCAGCAGCAGACTTTCAATTTGCTGCTTACGAGCGGTTTTCTAAGCAAATTTTACATCACTTTTAACAAAATGCTATATGCTACAGAAAGCTATTATGCTAACGCTACTGTATTAAAATGATTGTCACATTATTTCACAATACAAAATAATCTCATCAACTCACACATTTAATTCAGCAAACTAAGGGTATTATCAGTTTGGAAATAAATAGTTATTTTGTATGGCTAAGAAATCTTAATCTAAATTAGGGTGACCAGCACGCGTCTGGGGAAATAATGGCTCATATGGTCACCCTAACTAAATCTAAAAAAGTCAGCATTTGATTAATCACATTATGTGTTATCTATATGTTAAAGAACTGACATAAATGTATTGTGGATGTCATTTATGTTCAATAATTTATGTAATGTATTGTAATGCATGTAATGTAAGCGTTTTAGAAATTAGGCTGATTCAAGGGGAATCAAAAGACAGAATCCTGACTGGATGAGAGGAAGAATTGGGGATGGAGGAGGGCAATGTAGGTAGGCATGGATCAGCTGAGAGTCAGCTGACATTAACTTGACTAACATAACCTGCCAGAACTAATGCTATGCTGATTCATATTTACAGCAATTTGTTTAGCAGAAGACTTTATTCAAAGCAAAAAATTTCAACTCCTTTCCATCTTCTTCTTTGTTTGTTTTTCTTTCATTCTTTTTTCTCCAAAAAATCTGACAGAAATTTAAAACAACTGATTCCACTTTCTATTCCTATAAAGCTGCCAAATGATCACACTTTAAAAGTACATTTACTCTTCATAGGAATTCCTTTATGAGAAGAAAGCACTCAGACATGTTAGTGTTAGGGATGGTCTGTTGTAGTTCTCTAATAAGAACCATCAGTGGTGGTTTTGTCTCTTGGGCTTCAGACGGACCTGTGGGTGTTTGTTCCATGAGTGCAGCAGACCGAAGCTTTCAGGTTTGTGGTGACACACCCATCAACAAAAGCAGATCTGGTGGGTTACAAAAACACTATTGTTATTGTGCTATAGCAAAAAATTGTGTTTTCCTAGCCGTTCAGCTGTGAATACTTTGAAAACTACACGAGAAAGGTTTCTTTTGGTGCAGGAAAATGATATGTGTTTATGATGTCGGTTTTTTATATTTCAGAACAGGAAGTCGTCAGTCAATTATGCATGTTGCCAGTCAATTTAGGCAGTTAGAGTCTCATTAAGACTTACTGCTTAACTTTTATTTTAAATAAAAGAAACAATTGATTATTGAGGGTAATGTTAAAGGTTAGCAGTGTTGCGGGTTAGACATCTATGGATTTGTGGGGCAATAAAAACTTTACTGAGAGCCAGTGTAATTGATTTCTCATGGACAGAACCTTGAGGAACATCTGTTCCGTATTTCCTCAGAATTGGAATGATGGTGAATTGTGTGTGATATCTGGAGTGCAGATCTGAATTAAGGTTGATGTTCAAGACAAACTGAATCTAACATCTATGGATATCAGAATATATGGAAAAAAAATCATTTTTTGTTATAAATGTTTCCCCCTTCCTTTTGTTTTCCCTCCTAGTGTGCAATATTTAGGTTTTCCTTTGATTTATACAGAAAAACAAAACACAAAGCACCTGAGTGAATGAACAGTGTCTTAGTGTTACAATTATGAGGTTTCTCTCCAAATGCTCAAACCAAATTACATACCACTTTGCCAGCTCTCTTGGTTTTGTCAGTGGGTGCTATTTCCCACGACCATAAGAATAACTGTAGAGTTTCTTTGCTACCATGGAGTGGGATATTTCCAATGCTTACATCACTATCTGACTCAGGAGTGTTCTTCTGTCAAGTATTCTTATTAACATGATTTCCTTGCATGGAATGTATCTGAATATTAATGAGTTATGAAAGGCGCTTGGACAAAATGGACATAAGGATACTTCTGACATTTAATGTGTGGACTTTAAAGTAAAAATGACATGTATAATATGCTTGGGCTAAATTTGACTTTGTTATATGGCAGAGTAAATAAGGCAAATGCTATATGTGTTGAATCAAAACAGTTCAAATGTGAGAGACATATTCTTTGCGCTTGTAAATTTGGATGGGCTTGCATCCAAAAATCCTTCAGTACTTTTCCATAAACTCTTCTTGTACATGGAGTCAGGACATGTTTGATTGGTTCTGCAGCAGATGGAGCATGTTAAAGTTCACATTTTTGGAAAACCTCTTGACTGCAATTACTGATCATCTTGCTCTGCGATAATAAAGGAGATGGTTTGCAAAGTGAACCAACACTTCGATGCAAATCTGAATGTTTCAAAATGAGAGAGGTTGTGTCTGCACTGGGCATGTCATAGCAAACATTTTCAATCATTGCAAACATATAGTATGTCATAAAATGTATGTCATATTTGTTTACTCTCAGTAAAAGCATGTTGTTTGACAAAAATGACAATAATTTCAGTTGGAATCCATTTAAACTGGAGGATCAAATGATTACCAAACTGGTCCTGATTTGTTTGCAGTACTTACCAGTAAAAATCTACTTGCTTTGAAAATGACTTTTTAAATAACTACTCTATTGAGACAATGGACCATTTTATCAATACAACTTTTAGCGATGTGATGCTAACGTATGCTAATAGGCTCATTGTGCCAAGTCTTGTTACATTGGCTCTTTTTGGACTTTTTTTTTTATACGATAGACTATTTAAAAGTTACATTCAACAGTCTGAAAACCATCAGATGTGAAAACCAACAGTCTGAAAACCATATTGAGACAGTTCACAAACTGTCTCAATATGCTTTTGGGACATATTTAATAGCCTTTGAAGCATTCAGTCTTTAAATTGGGACACAGCTGGTATCTATGTAATATTGTTTAATGCTGACTAATGACAGATTTTAATCCAACAAAACCTCTTCACAAAATTGACAGTTTCTGCAACTTGATTTGCCACACTAATTTATAAAACTCACTTTTTATCTGAACAGACATTTGTCGGCACTGTAGAAGAGCTTAAACAAACCTTGCATGATTGCATAATGACAGGATGACAAAGGCTAAATGGTCTAACAGACCTCTTTTGTGGAAACTTCATAAGGTCAGCTCACGGGCCTACTAGCAGTAAAAACCAGCACTGACAAAAAGCGAAGTGAATCATCGAACTACAGAACATTCTTTCCAATAACTAAATACTGAAGAAAGAAAAGGATGTGTGATTCACTTAGACCATCACACATTTTTTTGTGAATCAGGGAAAGTATGAGAATTTCCACTTTAAATGATATATAGAGGTATAAAATGGAGATTATTACAAATAGCGGAATGTGGTGGGAATGATTATAATAAGGTTTCAGCAAGAGAGACATATTTTATCATACGTAAAGTAATACAGATGCCTTTAGGTAAATAATATTAAACTGAAGTATGCAGGAAGACATAAAAATAAGTTATAATCAATTCCATGCACAGGTGTCAGTGGTTACTAATGCTCCCTTAAGAGTGCTTGAGGAGTCCACTGTCTGCTGGAGAAAAACACAAACCACTTCTCACATACAGAAACAGTCAACTGCTGATGAGTTTGTGCTCTTGCCATGGATAAAAAGGCAAAAACTTCATTAAATGGATCCCATGTTCAAGTATCTTGCCAAAATATGTTCTGATTTAAATTTTGACAAACAGTCTCGCAAAGTCAAGTGTGCTAACATTTAAGTTCCAAAATATGCCACAGATTTCTTCTTTTTAAGAATTTACAATAAACAACAAGCTTGTTCATAAAATCCAAAGAACAATAAATGCAAAACAGATTAAAATAAAATGTAAAAACTTTTATTTATCTTAATAGAATTTGCATTGCTTGACACCACAAGTACAAGTATTTACTAATATAAAATGATATCTCCCACTGAGCCACTGCAAAACAAATTAAAGAATTCTGCAGATGGTCAAAATATGATATTTTACTAGAAAATAGCTGTGCTGATATAAAGGTGGATGGTTTTATATGCTCTATAATATGCAGACACCATGAGCAATATGTTCAAAAATCCAGTGACTATTTTAAATGGTTACATGTGTCCCACTAGTTTGTTAATGGAGTGCTGTTTATTTCTGTTTGTCACACACTCACAGAAGCCTCTAAAATATGTCATCTTGTCCCACGATGGATTGCCTGGCTGGCAGCTCATAAAATACTTGGAGTCATAGTCAGCACTGTTTATTATGTGCCCTGGTGCAAAATAACTTTGCACAGAATTATACTTTAAATATACCAAGACCAGAAGGCCTGCTTTCCTCTACCTCAAAACAGAGTGTGGGAAAACTTACTGGAATTAGGTGTGTTTGCGCTGCATGCTGCTGCTGTTTGAGCAATATTTGAAATCTAAAAACGAACAAACAAGCCAAAAAAAAAGTATGTATATATATATAAACTTCTGCTTTAAAATCATTTGTATCTGAACAACAACTGATGATGACCTAGCTTAATGCTGGAGAAAGCACAAGATCTGAGAAGCAAATGTTTGACAAGAAAAGCTGTCTGGCAGATGGGGAGGATCTGCTGCCCGGAACTGCACTTTCCCGATGAGTGTCGATTAAATCGTGTTATTAAAAGTGTCATGAACGCCACCTACTGGTAGCTCGAGTCAAGCGTCACTTTGATTATTCCGGTTACCTCCTCTAATATGTACCAACTTAAAATATAAAGCATCACACACACACACACATATATATATATATATATATATATATATATATATATATATATATATATATATATATATATATATATATATATATATATATATATATATATATATATATATATTTTTTTTTTTTTTTTTTTTTTTTTTGTCGCTACAGACACATCAATTTAACATTGTCTCAAACAATCGCACTGGAAATCTCAAATATTTTGTCCCAATCAATTTTCTTTTCTCTAACTTGTCTTTTCCCTTATCTGTGATTTTAAAAAATACATTTTATCTCCGTGTTCGGCCAAATAGAAACAAACGGGATTTATGTACTTTAGCGAACTTCACTTTTAAGTTCGAAGTTTTCTTCTCTCTTCTTCGCCGGTCATAACCGTGCCATAGCGACCTCTAGCTCTGCGTCTGGATAAAACATAGCCTACGCTGGGCGGCTCACTGGTGAACGCTAATCGAGATTGTTTGGTATCCAGATACGGATATGAAGTATTCTACTGTATAAAGAAAGATGAAGTGTGCAGGTAAATATAATCTATACGTTTTGCACACCTGCATGTTTTGCACACCTGTTATGTATACTTAACATCATTTTAACATTAGCATTGCGAGATGATATTATACAATTGACACTGGGAGGAGAACTCTTAATAACTTGCAATAGACTAATAACTCCGGTAGATGTCACTGTTTTACTGCATGTATAACTCTGCCTGCGTTTACTGCAATCCAGACCACAGTGTGCGAGCGGTGTAGAACTGTGTGAACATAGGATATATAAACATCAAATAAATCCTTTATAGAGCTCACCAATATTCATTTTAAAATTTGGTCAGAAAATAGGAAAATGTATATTTATTTATAGCACTTTTTAATTTCTTCTGATTCTTTTTTATTATAACAAAAAAAAATATGACATTTTCCCACAAAAGAGGGAGAGGCCTTGAACGCTGAACATTTTTATTGATACATTTGTGTTTCACACCACCCACAATATAACTGGATAAGTCCAATATAAAAACAAATGCAAGGTGGTAGAGTGCTTTGACTTCTTTTAGAATTATTATTTGCTGGTGTAAGATACAGAGAGGCTAACTGGCAAAATTTAGATTGAAAGGTTATTACATTTTTCAATGTCACATTGAAACACTTTCGGTCTGAATAGCAGCATTTTGTGATTCCGCTTACCCATGTGATATTGCTTAAATGCCTGAGTCTGTTTTCATAACTAGCACATGAGTTTGCGGTGATGATTGAGTAAATTCTATGCTTTGAACACCCCACCTATCATCTTTTTAATGGTCTTCCAAAACCGCAGATTGTCTCCTCCCTGTTTAAACATGCCTACTCTTATGGAGCTCCGACTCAACATCTTGCTATTTAGGTGAGGGGTTGGACACTATAATCTTCTGCATGGAAGAGAATGAAAACCCTTGCAACATGCAAGCTGTTTTAGTTAAACACTAATGCACCCCTAAACAACAAACCGCCAGATGGTGGCGATGTTGAATACTGAATAGTCTATCCTGCCGGAAAAGTCACTTAGAAGTGTAAGAGCTATTTAGTGGCAGTAAAAAGTGGATGGATGGTATGTCAGTATGTGTGTGGTCAATGTTCAGCCCCTTACTTGAGTCTTAAGCAACCTATTGAACTTTTCATATGATTTAGTCCGTATTACAAAGTGTTTATGCACAGTCCCAGTCTTAATAGACCCTCTTACCTTGTTACTAATTGTCTATTTACCAAACAAACAGTTAATTGTTCTCACACAGATGCGGCGTAAACTAATTCAAGGCGCCAAAAGCTCAAACAATATGGTTGCACCTTCCAGCGTTTAATACTTTGCACGCTGTTACTCATGACCCCTCCTCACTTACATAAACATATTTTCATTCTATTGTGTTCATATTTTTCCTCCAGCGCTGCCCACACACCTCCAGTGTGGCGCAGTGCATAACCGGCATGCCTGAAGCTTGTTCTCCGCAGCGTTCGCTCAGATTGTTATTGTGGTGTAAACAGGACGTGTCGATTCACATCCCCAGTTATCTCGTTTTTCTCCCCAAACCCATGCATTCCTTGGCGTTTCCTTCAAAGATGAACATAAGGGTCAAGTAAAGGCACTAGTGGTGATCTGGGGGAGCTAGAGTGGATCAGTCTGTCTTCTATCAGCCATGTTTAACAGATCATTCCCAGGTTCATGTGACTGGAGACCGCAGGGCAGCTTGGTTTGTTTTAAGAGGGAATGCATACATTTGAAATATCATGCCGGCTAACTGGCACCATCTCTACGATCATTCATAAAAGAGATATGTTCCTAACGCCTTCGTTTTGAAGACGTACACCACCCATACACATGTCCTATAGCTATTGCCTATGCCATCAATCATGATGCACTGATAGGCATTGACAAGACGTTTCCAGACTGCTCAAACAAGGGATTACAGAGGCATTTTAAAAGCTCTCGCAGGATGTCAGAGTTCACTTATGACCCTTTAAAGAGTCTGTATCTGTGGAGAGAAACTGGCAAATTCTGCCCTGGTTGGGAATGCCAGAAGCGAACCCTTCCTGATCCTGTTCTTTAGATGGGAGAGCATCAGATGTGACTTGCAGAAATAAAACCGACAGTTCTTTCTTTCTCACTGTCTATGTGTAGCAGAGTCGGCTTGTCCAAAAGATATCAGAGGGAATGTTATGTTTATTTATAATACAATAGACATCAGTCAGATTGCCTTTCAGTGAGGCTTGGGAATATAGGTCATGTCTGGAACATGTTTCTGTGAAGCTGTGATGTTAAACATCTCGTTTTACCCGAGATCTTCATAGTTTACATCCTGTTCCACTGTGAAAGGTATTAGCACCCGTGAAGTACACAGGATCAGATCAGCCTGTGAAAAGAGATTGTACCTGCTTGGCACCCCTATATATTATAATATTTTGAACAAAATAAAGAAAATATATTTTTAATTCATTTAGTCGAACTAGTATACACTTTCAATATCTGCTATTTGCTGGTTATCAGCCATATAACATCTGCTTATCTGTATCAGATGGGATTTTAATGTTGGTGCATCCACATTTTCCCATATTTTAATATTTTAAATGTGTGTTAAATATGTGCATTACAGTGTCTTTTTTTTAAATGGACAACTTTTTTCTCCATGATTGAAAAAAAGCATTTTATAATCAATAAAATAAACACTTGAATGGTATCCTTTGACATCAGAATGTAAACTGGTTGTTTCGCAATGATCTGATTCCATGATCTGAGCGATACAATATTTGCTGATGCTGTACGTTAAATATGCTGCAATGCAATTATGGTTTAATTAGATTCAGGGGCCCTTGATTAATACATCAATATTGTGATTAAACACAACCAGTTATATTTTTATTATCTTGCAGATGCAACCAAAAACATTAACATTTAACTGATCATTACACCTCTGGTATACATAAAGCGTTTTATTTTCAGTTTATTTAGACAAAATCTTATCACACCTGTACGTGAAAATAATTGGCAGTTTATTTTATTGTCCAGAATTTTCTTCTCAACCTTTCATGCTTCTTCCGAATCCTTTTTAAGTTTCCCACCCAAGCGCAGAACCAGGTTGTTACAGTGGAAGCAGGTCGTCTCCTTAACCTCTACACTTTATCTTGATCAGATTTCCTTCTGGCTGGGGGTGGGGTGCTGACGGGGGGTGGCGGTATGCCGTGGAGCTATTGAAATTCCAGAGCTGATTTCACATGTTTTACATTGCCCTCATTCTGATCCCTCCTCTGTGACTCATTTTTGAGCCTACACTGGGGTGTACAACATGGAGCAGGTGATAGGCGAGCTCTTCCCGGCTGACCAGCTCTCTACTGAAAAAACAGGAATGAGGAGTAAAGGAGAGATGGCTGGCGGTTGGTCCCGTCCAAGTCGGTTCCCATGTCTTGTTTAGAATTTAATGGGCTGAGACAGTGGGAATCTGACAAGTTTTGTTTAATTTACGAGAAGATGGGCCTGTTTTTGTAGTTTCTCCCCAGGTCACATACCAAGGATTGTGTGTGTATGTGCCTGAAAGAGTGTGTGTGTTTGTGCATGCATAGAATGGTTTCACGTTTCCATTGCCTGGCAATGGTGTCACTGTTGTTAAGCTGGCTTGCTGTCGTGTATTAGAATATCTGCTCTACCTATCCTGATGTTTGTGTTTGAAGAGATGCTATCTTAAAAGAAATTGCATGGTGCCTTGCCTCTAATATGGAATTTAGTTGGTTATGTCTCACTCACGTATGTGCCTGTCCTGGGATGTACAATGTATTGGTGTTAAATTAGATATTTACTAACATTAGATTTATGTTTTACATTTATTTTATTAGACTGTTATTGATATTGGACATACTATTTTTCTACATTACATGTCATTTGCGGTCATATAACGCTCGGACACTGTTAAAAGTAATTTACCAGAATTCAAATGATCCATTTTTCTTTACATTGTAATGTTGCGTTTAAATTCAGACTTAGCATTTCAAACCATTTATTTAAATGTTTATTGTTTAATTAGTTTTATCCTTAAGTTAAGGTACAGTCACATCTACCATTGAAATTCCCCTAGTGAAATCCAGTTATTTCAGGGGGAAATGTATAATTTCGTGACTCGCTGCAATTGTGAATATAGCAGCACAATTAGGATCATCTAGCTGTTTTAAAACAAGGTGCTACCACAGCAAATTGCTAAATTGAAAATTTTGCATGTTTTTGAGACGTTGAAGTATATAGTTGCATAGATTTCAGTTTGACCGATTATTGGTGTGATCTCTTGCTCATTCCATCCTCTGATTATGTGTGCTAATACATGCAATTGCTGCTCCAAACTTGTGAGCCAAAAGATTTCAGTTGCGGATTGTGGAATGAAATAGATATAAGAGTGATAAGCAGAAAGAGAACAAGACAGGAAGATAATTTATCTGCAAGTGGCGTTAAGGTAGTTATCTCTTTGCCATGGCCCCAGGTTTGATCTTGGCTTTTTTTTCCGTCTAACCTCAACTCGTGGAATGCCACAGTCTCTTCCATGTGTCACCCAGGAATTTCCCATCCTTTAAACGAGGAGAATGCAGCGCTAATATATAACCAATTACACAAGTAGCATTTCCTGTGTTCCTTTGAGATTTTTTTTCAAGCTCAAAGTGCCAATCAAGGCTGGAATGCCAGAACATGATTCTTATTTGCTAAGGGTCAGTGCACCATTGCCCCTACATTCTAAAGGCCCATTGTTCCCAAGAGCCAGGAGACTCCATAACCCTCAGCCCCTGCTCTCTTACCCCAGAGCCCCCACATCAAGGGCCCGCACTGTTTACACAGCATCCGCTCCCAGAGTGACCTGCCACGTAAAGGATTAAATAAGGTAGGGCCCTCGCAGCAAAGGACAGAGCGATTCAATCACTGCCACAGATAGTTAGGCTGAACGCGAGAGTAGGAGAGGGAGAGAAGAGGCGACTTGGGTCTGGAAGCTTTTTGTGCAGCGAACAATGGTGAGATTGCTTTACCGAGACGGCGAGCTCACTGTCTTTGTGTGCTTTCTTGATGAACCCACTCAAAGAAACATAAATGTAAAAGAGTTTCTCTCTGAGAACACTTCCCGGAAATACTAATGTACCATCTGATATTGTAGTACGTGCAGGCTTTATTCAGGAATATCAATATTAGTGTTATAAAATTAGCCTGTAAACTAAATTAGTTTGATGGTGTGACAGTTAAAGTTTGTATTGCTTCAAGATTTCACAGTTAAGGGGTGAGGGATGTGAGCCACCTGTATAGTGGGTTAATAATGAACATCTTCAGAGTCAAGCGAAAGGGCACGATGGGAAATGAACCCTCTCTGTGCAATCAATGGCTAATTAATGGAAACATGATCGTTTTGAGCACTGCAGAAGCAGGGGGAATTGGGCAAGAATGGATTATACTGTATCCATCCCATTACCCTGAAAATAAGCAGCGTTAATTTTTACACTGAGTTTTTTTGTTACCTTTAAAACAAAGAGAAAAATATCATAATGATTGGGAATTCTTTAAAATGTATTTTATTCAAACTAAAATGGAATTTAATAGTCTGAGAACCAACTCAAACCAAATATGTAAAATGTTATTGAATAATATGCTCAATTAACAAAAAATATACACCTTTTCCTGATGTAAATATGGGCACCGCCATTTGTAAATGGCTCTGTCTTCTGGTGCCATCCGCATCCAGCTATTTTTAGCTGTACAAAACAGTTAGTTTTGCTGCTTGATATTGAAAATTGGTGTGTCCTATCATGTTATTTTAATGTATTATCTTAATTATGAACACACTGGTTTGTAGTGCAAATAGTTTTAATGTTTACTGCACGTTGTTATTCTCCTCGTTATTTACCTATAGCGGCTAATGAACCGGAAGCCTCACCCCTTGTCTCCGTGTTGAAAAAGATGGATAGATTTCTTGATTCATTTTTATGTTCCAAGAATCGATTTTTTTCACTTTTCATTTAATGACTGGAACATACTCCCTTTCAATAAATCTCATTAGGCTGTGTGCTTTGTTACTTATGATGTGAAATAAAGTCTCAGATATCAAATTCTGTCCATTTTATCGCAATATTCAAACAATAAAATCAGTTTTTACACTGTTTAATATGGCATGATGGATTACTGTAGCGCCTCATCAGTTCAAGGGAAGCGACGTTAGCGCACATGGATTATATGCTCCACTTTAATACCAGGTTTAGCACCAATTCAACATGAGTAAACATACAAAGGTATGTAAAAAAACAACAACTGTAAAACTGTAAAACTCACAGAAATCTGTATCTTGTTTCATGTAATCGTTCAATCAGTGTTTCATCCAGGGAAACTGTCTGTATAACAGCTTGTAAACAATGTCACGTAAGTCACGCTTTACCTCAGAAAAACGGTGTCTGTAACCTCATTAGTCAACTAGAAAAATTAACTATAGACATGACAATTTTGCTAAGTATATGCACTATATAAAAATTCACTATAGTTAAAAAAAAAAAAGTAGAAATACCATTATGTAATTATAACTTTATAATTATACAAACTTGATTCAGTGTAATTTAATAATTTGTTGACAAGTCTTTTGTTAACCCTCATTATAGTAAGCAGTACCAGCTCTAATGTATTGTACAAAAGAAGCAAATCGCAAGCTTCTGAATCAGAACTGAATTGAATCCTGAAATTTGTCAAAACCCAGCAATAGTAGGCTAATGAGTTCATTATTGTAAAACAGTGTTAATGAATGCTAATATCAATCCAACACAACACTATTGATTATGATTGGATTATTTGAAACCTAGGTATTCCTCTTAAAAACACTGATCATATTTTCTTATCATATTTTTGTCAGCAGTGTATTTGAAAATTTTTTGCATGTGTTGTTTTGTGTTTTAATTATCCTTGATGAAATAATAATAATAAAAAAACATTGGACAGTAATTTTTTGCATGCTGTTTTACCACTGCATGCAACCCTTCCCATTTTATTTCATGCCTTCTCATTCCAATTCATGCTGTACAAGAGCTCAGGACATTTTGGCATTATTCTCTGCATATTATTTTCCAAACTTCTATTTATTTCTTCCTTCTGTAAAAGACCTTCATACTCCAGGTGGATGACAGCATGACGGTGAAAGTGAGCATTGCTGCAAGAGTGTGGCATGAAATGAGAGCTGCTGGATGCTGACCATCTCCCTCAGCGGTGTCTTTAGGAGAAGTGTCTGACATCTTCACGCTCGCAGTGGAAGAGAACAGACAGACGGTGTGCATTGTTAGCATGAAGGGCATTCTATCTATTCCTCTCTGTCAGGGACATCAGCAGCTGTAGAAAAGCTCTGCACACATTCAGATTGATTCTGCTTCAATGGCAGTTGATTAGATTTCACTTAGCTTTTATTTTCCTTGGCCTCTGGTAATAGCAGAACCCCCCCCATAAGAAAACCTGTTTGGATGAATTAGCTTTTGCAAAATCAGTTTATTTGTGCAGACAAACACAGCAACACAGGAACTAAAAGCAACCAAAAGAAGAGGTACATTGGCAGCGGTTGCTGGAGAAGTCAAAGTTTCCGTTACTTCGTTATCTATTATTGCCAAATTACCTCAGAATGCGACTGTCGCAATTCACCCCCTAGTGGCATATTAACATGCAATTAATTTGTTTGTGAAGCTAATGTTTTATCCAAACAGACCTGTGATGTTTCTCTTTTTGTCTGCAGTACAGAAACAGGACAGAAAGAGCATTTTTCCTCCTCTTATTGACCATGGTGGAATGAATTAATAATAAATGAATAGCCATACAATAAATGACCGCCAATACTTTTGCCTAAGGCTACAGTGTTAAACAGCCTAAATATTTACGAAGTAAGACTCTACAGGTGTAGCAAGTAGTGTGTTTTTGTATAAAAGAAAAGAAACAATTTTTGACAACTCCTACCTTGCACACATAATTATGAACAGAATGCATCACATTCTGATTCACATATTGCGCGGTCACACAGGTTGAAATATTTCAACTCATCTGGAATTATCGAATATATAAATCTGCACCTGCAGTTCACATTCGACTCACTTTTGCCATAGAGGCGTCAATCAAATTAGCTGATTAGAGTTTTTGCCATTGAGAACGAGTAATAAAAGATAAACGTAACTTTTTACAGATGATGCAATTATGGTTTAGTTATGGGATCTTTTGAAATAGCAGGAATAATTGTATGAAGCACTAGCGGAAGCGTAATTGCTAATTAGCCAACGTTTGCTTGACAGACATTATTTATAATTGTTTAACATCACTGAACATCTGCTTCCACTGTCTTATTAAAGGTTGTAATAATTCCGAGTGGTCTCATGCAAACACATTCAAACGCATCAGATCAGTCACATCAAATACTCCATACCTCCATCCACGTTTGTACATTCAAGAGATAATGAAAAATATTGCCTTGATATTGAGTGCTTTAGCAGTGTGTGAATTCTGAACGCTTTGACCTGTGACTTGCTTCTCAAATGCAGAAACCAGATTGAAACAAGGGGGTCAGGGCTGTTTGCTCTCTAAACTGCTGTCTTTGCGACTATGTCGGGCATGCCAAGAATTCCACAGATCATTGTGTGTGCCGATATGGCTCAAAGGTATGCAGTCACGTTAACAGAAACCTGACCTACCTGACTGATCGAAACTACACCCACGCGTTATTAAGCTCACAATGCTTGTGTGGGAAACAATGAAACGGTCTTGGAAGCTAATTCCTTCCCAGATAGGGGATGGAGATGGACAGCTTTGAATGAAATGAGGTATGTGAAGAGAAATGCCAAGGTCTTCTCTTCATTCTGTGTTCTGTGGTTGCCAGCATATGCTTAGATTTCTTTTCAGATTTTTTTTTTCAGTCACCACTGGCGAACAGCTTTATATGATTTCTGTTTGCTGCTGCTGCCTCAATGCTCTATTTTTACAACATTCAGTACTTTGTGTTTGGTTAATGCAGACAGCTGAGAAGACTCAATAAAATTATTAATTTGTAAATTCTTACTGTTACGTTGTACAGTATGTTGCAACGTTTTTGGTTTTTTTTTGTATGATTTGCATCCTCGGTGTATTGATTTTTATAGTCAGGAATGTATGCATTCAAATAAATGCACATTTCACTGAATGAAACAGATTTGTTTCCCAGTCCTAGTGGAAGTGCATTCCTGAGGGCTTTTGTGGTTCTTGTTTTATCCTCCCTGCCTGGCCCAACCCAGCTGTGGGAACAGGACTATGGGGCGTAACTTCATGCCCAGTCCTCTCACATACTTAAACGCACGCATGCACGCACATATCTGTTCAAATACAGTATACAGCATGCTCCCTCCTTTGCCACAAAAAAACCTACATTAAAAAGTGACTTTATAATACACCTGTACACAGAAAAACACACATACACACACCCATAAAAAATAGACAATAAATAAGTGACTTTATAATGCACCTGTGCACAGAAAGCCACACATACACACACCCACAAAAAACATAAATAAAAATAAATAAGTGACTTTATAGTGCATCTGTACGCAGAAAATTTTGTCTTCTGCTATTTAATGAATTCATTTGTTTCTTGGACCATTTGACCAACAATATAAAGTTTAACTGGCTCTTATATATTCTGGTAATTATATATTCAAATAATCATGAATAGTGAAATAATGTCTGTAGTTCATGTTAAATTGCAAAGAATTTTAAATTTTTTAGTTAAATTAAGGTATATTTAAGCAAAATATAGAAGATATATGATTTGTACTATAAAATGTTTTATAGATGCAACTGAAAATATCAAATATTTCTTATAGGTATTAAATGTAGATCGCTGCTAAGTACCTAAAATGCTTTTTCCCCCCTGTTAACAACCATTTAAAAGTAAATGGGACTATATTAGATGTGGAGCTAAGGTTTGTTTGTTTTATTTATTTAACAGTTTATATATATATTTTTTACTTTTGTGCTTTCTAAAAGTGTGAATATCTATCTATCTATCTATCTATCTATCTATCTATCTATCTATCTATCTATCTATCTATATACATCATGTCAAATTTATTATAAACTAGGGATTGTTTCGAAGCAGCTCTAGTTGTTGCAAATAAAAATTCTTCTGTAAAGCATCTCTAGGACAGCGGTGTCATTATTCAACTCGTCAATGTTGATTCAGTTCAATAACTATTTAAAGTTCATAACTTCATGACAATTTCAATTCATCTATACAGTTGATTCAGTTCAGTTCAATAACTTTATGTTGCAAAACCCATGCACAGTAGTCGCTGTGGTATTTTTTCGATCAGCCAGTCACATTTATCCGGTTGTTGCTTTTCTGCAGGTCCCAATTTATTCGTCAGGATTAGCCAATCAGAGCTGCCAATTTCTGCTTACTCTGTGTGCACCGCAGTATACATCAGATGCTGATTGAACTGTGGGTGGCCTGTGGGTGCGTCGTCTGAGAATAAGTTTGATAGATCCATGTGAGCCTTTCTGTCGTCTCGTCAAACCCACGTGCGGGACCTAAACTCAGATTGTGCGACTGTGACTACAAGCAGGCATCAACCAGTATAGTCAAACCTGTGCATAAACCGCATGCAGCTCTCAGCCAGTCCTCATTAACCTACCGTATCCTCAACTCAGACCTGTGTGGATGACATCCTTTGAGGAGCCAGGAGTGTGTGCTCATTAGACAAGCCCACACACACTGCCTACCTCGGGTCAAGAGCATCTACTGTAGCCACCCTCTCCGTTCCACTGGCTGATTGATGCCGTTAAGATGTCACAGCGTTTCACGTAAAGCCCTCCACTTTAGTCATGATGAGTAGGCTAGGCCAGGTGAGAGGAGAAGAGCACAGGACAGCCACGCTAAGAAGGCCACCGATTTCAAAAAACATTTTTCAAGTGGACTAATTTGCATTAGGTTTACTCTCCTCACTTTTTTCTACAGCTTGCTTGAAATTTAGGCCTACTGTATTTAGGCCTGAATAATAAGAAAGTTAGGCCTACTGTATTTGGGGGAAAATGCATTATGAAACCGATCAAATTAAATGAGCCCTTGAAAGTGATCTTTTACATACAATGCTCTTATCATGTTGGTTTGAACTGTGCTTTGCGCTGCTGGCATTTTCTTTGTTTTGGCTCCATGCTGTGGTTTTTCTAAAGGGTCAATGCCATTCTGTGCCCTTTCCAGTTTACAGTCTGATTATGTCACATCAGCTTGTGAAAGCCCACTGATGTCAGCGGTGCAGTAACAAAACAGCTTGCTTCTCTGAATTTTTTTAAATTGTGTACTCAAAAAATGAACATTGTTGCTAGGCACTCGAGTAACCTTGTCCCATTTGATCTCTTTTATAATCTGTAAAATCATGGGTTTTACAAAAAAAAATTCCCTTTTACTTTTTTTTAAACAATAAATAGCTGTATTTCTTACTTCACTGTGCAAAAATGACCCGTATCAGCCGTTGGTTATTTTTCTAATTAAAAATATTAAATTTTTGAATTTAATTCCAAAGTCATATCATGTTAGCATGTAGTAAATAAAACAGATTATTGGAATATGTTTAGCAAGAAAATAGTATAAACTTCAATATGTTTATGCATTTAATTACTTGTAATAGAAATTTGCATTAAATGAAAGAAACCTTTTGGGTGTCAAAGAACGCAAAATCAATACAAATGGACTGCGTACATATTCAGTAAGGTGTGCGTGGGCTGGCCTGTTCAATATTCAAATACCTTTTTTATACATTTATGGCCTTATAAAATGTTTCAAAGGGGACCGATCTGATAAACTGACCTCCTGACTAGCAAAATAAAAGGGCAGGGGACAATCTTATCTGAGTTATGTTTTCTTTTGTGACCTTGGAAACCATTTGATTAGGGGCACTTGAAACGCTTGCGGCAAAATCATTTCTCGTTTTCTAACTAAACGTGGCATGGTTTTATCGGTTTGATCTGATCAGCTGGGATCCCATCAGCCTTCCCACGCCATTGATGCTGTGGTGAGATCACAGCACTGTACACAGAATAGCCTAGAAACTTTAACGTCACATGTTATACAAGTATCTCTTTACCATTGAAGGCCTCAGCTGGTGTTTAGAAAGAATTCTTGCTGACTGTAGGCAGAGAATAAAACCACGGCCAACATGGCAGGTGTGATATTGGCAGTGATTTATTTATTTATTATTTCTTTCATTTTGCATCTTCACACATTTTGCTCAGTGTGTGATTCTAAGCCGATTTTTGCTTGTGTGTCACAGATAATATAGCATTATTTAATTCAATGAAAAACAACTTATTGTACATATTTCTTTTTTTTTTTTGGTAATAAAAGGACTTCTGCTGATGGTACGTTTTTACATAATGATCCAGTAAATGAAAAAATAAATAAATGCTTCTGACTATGATATGCTTTTTTATATATATAAATTACTAGCTGATAATAGCTGAAGAAAAGAAAAAGTCTTTCTGACCCCAAGGTTACGAACTGTAGCATATATATATATAAAATAACAGCATTGCAAATCTTGCTTCTTCAAAACCTCGACTCTTTGTATTGAGCCAAGAGATGTTATGTTTATATGCTCTGTTTGTCAAATGTCTTTTCATTAGGTCAGAGATCACAGAACTTGAACTTCGGTACACAGTTGAAGATGAAATCTCTTCACGTGCTTGCGTTTCCGCTTTTCCACATTTGCACGCATATTGTAAGTGCACTGAGCTCAAAGTCTTCTGTGACCGCACCTTAAGCCTTCCGCTCATTAGCTGGATGCTAGCTGCTTCTCAAGGAAGATGTGCTTATTTTGACAGTCTTGCAGCCTGAAATGAGTGGAATCGCTTTGTTCTGTTACAGCGGTATTTTCGCCTACCAGATATGGTTCCAGACACCACAGTGGTTATTAAATCTAATATTCTGTTTAAAGCCCTTAACTGAGTGCACTGAACTGCGTCCGGCCTTTCAATTAATTTTTGTGCGTTGTTTAGCAGCGACCCAACAATAAACTACATAATGTGACCTGAACCTGCATTATCTTTTTGCCTTTGTATTGAAAGATAAAATGTGTATAATAGCGTGTTTCATGACTCGCCAGCCGAGTTTTCTGTCGTCAATTCTGTGGTCTGCACACCCAATGTTCTCCCCTCTGCATGTGTTTAGCATGCCGTGTCTCAGGAAAAAGCCACCACAACTATGTCATGCAGACATTTATTTTTGCCTTGTAAAAACTACCCAAATGTTGTGGCATTTTTGAAAATAGTTTGTACCATTTGTGATACAAAAACCGGCTTTCTGAGGCAATGCAAGACCTTTATGCAAGGCGTACAATGAGGCAGTCGAAATGTTTTAATTGACGTGAAAAAAAGGCTTGATAACGTTGGACGTCACTCGGCCCACACTAAAGCAAATAGATCTGAACGTGTCAAAGGCCTTTGACGTCCCTCTTGCAGCGTAGGTCATATTATCTTCAGCTCGGACGGACTGTGGTTGAACCGCTATGAAGAAACCGTTCCCTCCCTCTTTCATTTGGCCGTCTCTCTCTCTCACACGCCACCTCTTTTTGCTTCCTTATTCGTGGTGTGCTAAACCTCACTATTATTCAGCAGATTCACACAACTGTTGTGTTTTCTGTTCATCGCGGTTGGTTATGGAAACCTATGATGCTGCTGGCATGTCTGCGAGAGACTTTTGTCATGTGAGAGCAATAGTCTAGTCTCTGTGTGGTATACCCTCCTGCCCCTTCAAATAAACAAACACACGGGCTGATTTGCTGACCTCTAGGTTAGTGACAAATGTACGTCATACATCACCGTCACCTTTGAAACTACCAAGTCATTCACATGCCGGTCTGCCATCAAAGACCTAAACACGTGGGTTTAGTTTTGGCCCCTAGCCTTTGGCACAGACTTTGAGCTTATTTGTTTATTTTTTGTTTTATGTTTTACGCCATCTAACACACCCTACCCCTGTTTGTAGCCCAATAGTGACTTCCAAACATTTCAAATATTCAGAAATTCAGAATAAGTATGATATGTGGTCTGTACAGGTCAGACACAGACACAGAATAATCAATATATTATTGATATTATTTTTTTTCTTGATTAATTTTTTTCTTGAATTCATTTACCACTTACATGCTAACATTTACATTAATAACCTTAGAGGGTGGGCAAAAACAACTTAAAAACAGCTTTGGCCTCACATTTCACTCCATTTTGCTACCTATATCTAAAAAGTCAAGAGGTTTTTAGCAAAGATTTTTCACTAAGCTTTTTATATAGTGCAAAGGACAGTGGGCAAAATTAGTCCAAAGAGCATGAATGGGTGCACTACACACCTTAGATGATCTATTTTTAACATATATTGTGATTTGAAATGCAGTAATTCTTATCTTTTTTATTAGAACATGTAGCTAAAAATAAGCAAACTGCATCTTCAGGTACAGTAGTAACAACACTGACTGTTTGCCTAAGGAAGGACATACATTAGTTTTCTTTCACTTCAAAGACATCTATTATGAAATAAAAAAGATGATTTGTTTTATTTTATTTTTTTTTGTTTTTGTTTTTTGTTTTAAAAGGGGAAAAATTTTTTTTTTTTTAAGTGCCAAATATAAGAGGAAAATATTACATGCTTGGGTTATGATAGACACTTTTCTCTGTAATGTGCCAAATTCAGCTTTTACTCTGTCACATTTAACATGTTTTTATTTTGCCAGTGCAATCATTTGAAATAAGGAGCAGGGAAAATCATGCAGCAAGAGCATAATTATAGGCACAATCATTCATACATTTTGACAACTTTCATATGCACGATTCATTTGGACTTTGTGAATGCATTTCGAATGATGCCAGATTATTTGCCTTGGATGGAGGCGTCTTGTAATTTACTGCAGCATGTTAAGGTTCATTTTGTTTGGTGTTACTCATAAGAAGAGATCTTACAGTATGTATGGATTCTCACTGTTTGTCAAGAAAGGAATAGTTCAATCAAAAAAGTGAATATTTAGTAACTAAACTTCATTTATCTTTAAACCCATTTTTCTTCTCCAAAATCTTGTTTTACAAAAGGAATATAAGGACTAGAAATGTCAAGCTCAAGCAAAATGACAAAACAAGCACAGTAAGTTATCTGTGCAGTATGTTTAGATGCTATACGAAAGCTTTTTAAAATTAACTGATAATTTTCAGTGAGCTGTTAACTGCAGCAATCAGATAGAGACTGTGAACAAATCCTTGAACACACTGAAAAGATCTATCTCAAAAGACCAATTCTTTCACGAATGTGAATAAATTGGTCCTTTGAGCTTGTTTTTTTTTTTTTTTTTTTTTAGTTTAATGACTATTTCGTTCAGTATAACTTTTGTGAACATACCAAGGAGAACCAGGATATATATCAAGATTTTCAGTGGGCTTTCTGTCTATTTCTTGCACAAACCTTATATTTTACCTTCTAAAGATTTATAGATTGTAGCATACAAATAATACGAACCACTTATATGGCATTTTATTTAGAATTCTGGGGCTTCACATAGTCCCAGTCACCATATAGTTTCATTATATTGGAAAAGAGTGATAAGATAATTTGTCAAAAATGTATGTTCTATACCTGTACAGAAAAAAGTACTAAATCTTTTGTAACAACACGAGAGTGAGTTTTTGGTTGAACTGGCTTTCCATTTTTATAGCAAGCTAGGACCACAATGGAAATAAGGTAACTTTATTGTGTTTCCTTGACAAGAAGGTTGTAACAGTGTATTGCTACTTTTTGTGTCAAATAAACTGAACTCAACTCATTAAAAGTAGGAGTAAGGGGCCATTAACACAGAAAGTGTTTTTCCATTTCAATGTGATACTTTTTCTTTGTTTTTCGATGTAATCGAACTGGAACAGAGGTCTCAATCTCAGTTCCTGGAGGGCCATAACTCTGCAGATTTTAGCTCCAACCAGCTTCAACTTACACCTGCTTGGAAGCTTCTAGGGATCCTGAAGACCTTGATTAGCTGGATCGGGTATGTTTGATTAGGGTTGGAGCAGAACTGTGCAGAGCTGGCAGTGGCAATAGAGCAATAGAGTTTGAGACCAGTGCTGCTAGACAGATGTGTATGACCATTGCGCTCGTGTCTTGCAGCTTCTTGCACATGAGCGCTGTGTTTTTAAGATGTTGTGTCAAGTTAAAAGAATTTAAACTTTTACACGCAATGCCACTCATCAGTGTCAGTTCCAAAACAGTGGCCCAATTCATAGTTTTCAGTCATGTGACCGGTTCGAAGACCTGGTTTTTCTGTGGGAAACCACTTAATGTGAAACCTTGCACGTTGCATTTATATTCTGACTTCATGTGCTTACCTGTGTAAAATATACATCGTTAATAAGGTGTTTGCTTAAGTTCACCTTTTAATATCTGCATTTTACTACATTAGAAATTAATGTAAACTGCATAAAAATAACTGGTGGTCAATGGAGCAAAGTTTCGTTTTGCCTGCCAGGTGTGCGTTTCTATAAGGGTGTGACGTCACGTTAATACTATCAATAAGAAAATCCTGGGCAAGCATTACATTTTTTTTGTTTACAGTAGCAAGTTGGCATGGCAACTGTTTTATTTGACGGCAACATGGTGAGGCGATTCATCATTCTTTAATTGATCTCGCTTTCACCAATCCCATTCATTTCATTTTCACACATGTGGACATCTATTTGTCATTACCACATATTTGGCCATGTTTCTGAGTTGTCGGCTAGCATGCGATTGTATGCAAATGCTCGGGGGCATTCACAATGACTCAACCCCCATGTTTGAACATCACTTCTCTCCAAAATCGAAAAAACTGGAAGAATCCACGCAAGGAAACAAAGATCTGCTCAGGCACCTATTCGCTGGCACAATTGAGCGTCTGCTCCGCTCACCTTGAGACGTCCACCCCCCCACCTTTATCACCCCCACACCCAAGAAAATGTGCCATCTAGAAATGGACTATGGCTGAGAGAAGGAAAGGAAAAAAAGAAAGCAATTAGTCATCGATTTCAAAGAGAGTGTATAATGAAACGTTTCCCCCCTAAGGTAAACCTGCGGAATACAAACACGAATTAACCGCCCACACGAGTCCTGTGAATAAGGCTAGAAGAATGTACGGCGGCCCACACAACCGCTATTAAAGAGTGACACACTTAGACACACCGACACATGTAGATATGCCTCTCACCTCCCTGTCACTCTACCCTTAGAGGAGTCGTACAGCCTTTCAATATTCATCATGTAAAAAGCACAGGCTATACTCGGGTCCTCAGATCTTTTCACACTTGCATGATGGAGTTCTTTAAAAGCTGTGTGCTGTGGGGTGAGATAAATGTACACCAAACCTAAATGTAAACGTGAACATGTGCTGCCAGAAATGTCTGTGTAAAAATAAGAGATAAAGTAATACATTTTGAGAGGTTTGTTTAACTAGTAAAAAAAATGTGCTGAGAAAAAATAAACAAGCATAAAATCATTTTCTGCTCTGGCAGCTTATGGTAGTTTTTTTTTCTAAGATAAATTTATCTTGCTTGGTATTTACAGGTATTTCTATTCTATTCTATTAAATATTACAATGAAGTAGTCATTATTAATTGATTCTCAAGGATACTTGCATTTAGCAGTCAATCCTGTTTACTGTATATGATATTTTATAAATTGAGGCCAAAATGCAATAGAATTGTTTTTTTTTCCTTTTGTCTCTTCAAATGTTGTATAGAAGTCTATTTGTCTACAGCACACAATATGATTAACCACAATATGATTTTTCATATGATATTAGTTTAAATAATACAATTTTAACAACAATGTCATATTGTTGTTAACTTTGTTGTGTATTTTAGGGTAATACTTTAATGAAAAAGCTGAAATTATGTCATCCTGTGTTTCTGAGTCCGTCATGTTTCTGTTAGAGGACTCAGTTTGGACACCTACTCGACACCCTCCCGCTCTCCGCTGTTACCCTAGCAACGGCTATGGTTACTAGGGTGCCTTGTCTCCCAATGGGCTTTCACTGCGTTTGACTGTTTTTGAATCGAGAGACAGAGAGAGAGAGAGAGAGAGACAGAAAGTGAGAGGACAAGTATTTGTGAAAAATCCACATTCAGAATTTCCCAATCCCACATGCAACTTAAACTGCAATCGCATCAAAACACCAGCAAAGGTTAAACCTCAGATCACTTTGACCTTTTTTAAAATCTCAATGTGTACGCCCTCACAGGCCTCAAACCTTTGGAAAAAGTACAGAAATACTTCTTAGAACAGGATGCTTAAGTAAAGAATTGGTACAATTTGTTCCCTAAGTGGTCACAAAGCCCTTACAAATATTTTTTGTATATATGAATATATGCGTAGTGCATGTGTTTATGTATACATATAAAATATATATATATATATATATATATATATATATATATATATATATATATATATATATATATATATATATATATATGAATTTATAGTACATTCCACTGTGAAGTACTTGATAGAGTAGCATGGTATTATCCAAAAACCCATGGTACTTTTATTTTGCGTGAAATAGAATGTACTTTGTTTTGTCTGAGAAACCCAGCAAGTGTGTCATAGGTTTGTGTTCAATGCATTGTCTGTTTTTATAGCAGGTCTTTACCAAGGATGAGTACACTTGCCACAGAAGTGTGACATCAATAGAGTCTTAGTTTCCAGGAAAGAGATTTTATGTTCTGTCCCTTCACCCACATGCTGCAGATGAAACATGATGAGCTACTTCTCTGGGGCCACTATGGGATGTCCAGAGATGAGCTCTTTCAGTTTTTGAATTGTGAGTGAGTGATGGGAAAAATGACTGGGGCTGAACTGATGTGAGGTCTGACCGCTGAGGACAATGCTGAAAGGAAACATGCCTACTGTGTCTGTCACTCAGTTTGTTTAATCATATTTTCCATAAAATGGGGATTTTAGGTGAAATGTTTTTTCCTTGTGTTTTGTATCAGTATAGCAATATTTTGTGAAATTCAGAAGAGTATTTATGTGACATAAAAGATGTAGCATGAATACATCTGTTAAATTGTTTTAGCTGAATTTCCTGTAGCTCAACAGGTAGCAGAGGTTTGAGTCGCATGCTAATTTAAATATAGCATACCTTCATAAAATCCTGATGGCATTACTGCTGGTATTACAGTAAGTATAAAGACTCATTTGCAACTCTGTTTGCCTTGTTTGTTTCTTAAGTATAACAGGAAATTTAAAAGGGTCATTGTATGCTGTTGATGTGATTCTTTAGGATCTTAATGAAAAGTCTGTAACATACTTTAGTTAAAAATTCTCATTAGTAGTATAAAAAACACAGCTTCACCCTGTCAAAATCCATCAAGTCATTTAAGTCCATATTGCTTTAAATGCTAATGAACTCTGCTGACCAGTGCGATGAGCAGAAGTTTACTTTAGTCATGAAACTTGCTAACTAGCACATACAAGGAAAGGCAATTTGCTAATTTTCATAAAAAAACCCCCAAAACTTATACTTACTCTTGTGTAGATGAAGCAAGATAACAAATGATTCACATCAGCATTTCTAGTAATATAATATGTGACGTCATCAGAAAACTGAAATTGAAAAAAGTAAAATAAAAAAAAAAGAAAATAAATGCATTTTGTTTAAAGGTTATGAAGACAATGTTTTTAAATGTGCACCAATGATTTTGTCTGCCAGGAAAGTGCGTTAAGTAAATGGGGTCAGTTTCTCTTTTTTTCTCTTTCTCTTGTTTAATCAAGAGCAATAAATATCTCCTTTTTTGAAGAAGAAGAACAACAATACATCCAAAGCTCAAAAAGTGATTTTGATGCAGGCGGCAATGCCAGACAGAAGTTGGTGGCCTTTTAGTAAACAGTAGAAAATGGTCATGATTGTCTGACCTCCAAACATTACTGAAGCACACTCTGAAGCAGGGTCTCGATGTGACTCATCGCCCTATGCGGTGTCTGAAGTAGGAAGGGTTGACACGAGCGCTAATGTATGCAAAAGCTTTTCACTTATCAAGAGCTGTTAGCTCATCATTGTGAAATGTCAGACCAATTTCTGTCTGTATGATTCACCCAGGTGTTCTTTGTTGCTACATGTTGCCCCCAGAATTTAGAATATGTCAACGACAGTGATGTATTTTAACATGCCTGGAGAGACTTGGACTTTTCCCCCTTTTGCCTTGACTGTTGCTTGCATGTAATTTTAAACATTAAAGTCCACAACCAGTGGCGCTTTTTAGAAAATTAAACATTCAAGGTCCAGTCCTACTGTAATGAAGCAATCTGAGTCTGTGATGCCCGAGCGAGTGCTTTATCTGCTCGCCAGCCACTGCCTTCAGCTACGTTGTAAACGAGTGTCCCTCCTTAGCCGGACAAAGCCTCTCATTCCCACTGGAATGCAATAAGGCAGAGCATGCGGCTGAGATTGATGCCTCGTCTCAAAAGGCGCCTCGTCTCAGGTTGCGCAGGTGTACATGTGCTCTGGATTTGCTGTTATTGAATGACTGAATTAACAGGGGGCCGTGTTTGTCACAGCCTGGTAACCTCCCGCCGACAGACCTCCCGTCATCAAGGCCAAGAGCGAAGAGAAAGCAAGCGGGATGCAGGCGAAAAACGTCTGTCAGCACTTTGCCATGTCTATATAATCCTCCAAGACAAATTAGCAGGATCTTTCAGAAAAAGGAAAGCCCTTTTTACCCACTGTAGGAAGTGCAAACCATCTCTCCTCATGGGGGATCGTTTTTTTTTCTTTCTAGTTTTTCATGCTGAGGTTCAGCTGTTACTTTGAAAATGATTTTTCCCCCCAACCGTCAAATGTTGTCCAGTAACATAGCAAACATATGATATCATGTTCCTTCAGCATTTCAGTTCAGTCTGTCTTTCTCAAGATTTAAATTAGTCAAATTGTCTTAAGCTTTGCCATCATACAGGTAACAGGATGACATGGGTCATGAAATGACTTGACCCTCCACTGACTGCACAGGACCACCGGGGTTCACCAGAGAAAGACCCTGTCGTCAACTAATTTATGTCCCACAGTATGAGTCTCCAGTGCTCTCATCCACAGTTCACACTGTTTTTTTTTTTTTTATAAATACACATCTTATAATTTATAATTTATGGGTCATTTAAGATATACATTTTGTATTATTAGTACTTAAAGAACCTTTTACTTAATGGTTCTTTGTGTAATCAAAACCAGTTCTTCTATGTCATAGATGAACCTATTAAGCACCTTTATTTTTTTTAAGAATGTATCTAACAGCTGTTCTTCTTTATATTTTGTAATATATTTGAATATATTTTGAAGTAAAATTTATTTCTGTGATCAATTTCTGTGGCTGAATTTTAATCTGCCATTACAAGTCAGTTTCACATAAAACTTCAGAAATCACTTTATGTTGATTTAGTGTTTAAGAAATATTACTGAAAAATTACCACTGGTGTCGTGTTGCTTAATGCTTTTGTAATGACTTATTTACTTATTTTTTATTTTTTTATTATTTTTTAATACGATCTAGAATGTCAAAAGTATGCATTTTTTCTTTAAAAAAATAACATGAGCTTACTGTGACTTTTAAAGTACATTAGAATAATAATACTGGCCAGAGCTGAATTAAGTTACAAAATCCTCAAACAGTGAAAACGTTCAGTGCTTTAACATAGTAGTAAGGATTGGGTGATATGGGTGATGACAGTTCTAATTTGGCTTGCAACATTTTCTGATCATGTTCTCCACTCATCTACTTATCATTGTCTTTTTTTTAAAACTATCCCTACGAGTAAATATGTGAAGAAATGTGGATTTAAATAAAAAATTGGGTGGCTCTTTTTCTAATCCTGTGAATCACAGCATGAGGATATGCAAGCAGTCGTTTTCCTCACTTCCGTGACCCCTACACCATTCAAACTCCACCTTTAAGTCTAATATTTGTATCACACATTCATTAACTTCTACTAATTAATTAAGAAGTCCACGGGGAATTTAGCTCGAGTTGAGTCTCATCCATTGCAAGCCCAATCTGTTTACTGTCATTGCACTTAAGGTTTATATTAACATGTTAACTCCTAAAAAAAATCAGAGTGAGAGAAAGAGATAGACAGTGAGAGAGAAAGTGCAAAAAAAGACAAATCTATTGTCTCTTTGTTTTTTTCTGCTTGTCTCGGTGGAATTACTTTTCTGCGGTTGAACTTCCCACCTTGCTTCAAGCACTCTAGCCCACTCCTCAGCCCCCACCCCCCACAGCTGTCCCTGGAGAGGACCCCCCTGACCCTCCTCAGCCTATCTGCGCCAATGCAGCCCACTTCTCCGAGTCCTGGAGAGGAGAGCCGGGCTCCACTGAGCAGCTGGTGAAGAGGCAGAGAGATGACGCCTCTCTAGCTCGCTCTCTCATTCTCTCTCATTCTTTGCCAAGTTACATCCAAATGTCCATAGTCCAGGCAACTAAATTCACTGATGGACTAATGCACCTGTATTTAAAAAAATAAAAAATAATGTAAATATTATGTGTGGGACCAATTTTGGGGGGCACAAATGGCATGTTTATTATTGAGAGAACTGTTGGATAAGCTATAATCGTAACCTAAAATGAAACTGGTATGTCTTTATCTTCCGTTACAGATCCATTATTTGTGGTTAGTGGCCAATATACACAACTGAAACATTTTTATATGCACATTATGTTGCATTAATGCATTGCTTTGCATGGATTCGGTGTCGGTGTGAAGAGTGAAGGTAGATCATCACTTTCAGGACTCAGGAGCACTGATCCGATAATGTGTCAAACTCCTCTGACCCTGATCGACAAAGTTCCCCGTAGGGCCTTTGAAAGGAAGCAGACTAATGGTCATTCATCACTAAGCACTGGGTAAACAGAGGAAGTGAGAAGGGGATCTTTATGTAATTTATGTGGGAAGCGATGTGTGTACAACCGTGTGCAGGTCCGAGGTGCCTACCTTAGGCTCCAGAATGCTTTTATTTAAGGTTCTACTTGACCCATAGTGTGTCACTTCAGAGGCACCTGATCTAAAGGTGCTGCCCCCAGTTTGAAGATGAGCTAAAATTATAATAAAAAAAGTCTCACTGTAAGACAAAAATATTACAATGATTTTAAATTAATAGTTTACCTAAAAATTTATATTGGCTGAAAATGGAATCTCCATCACTCTCAGGCCATCCAAGATGCAGAAGAGTTTCGTCTTCGGATTTGGTGAAATTTAGCATTTCATCCTTTACTCACCAATAGATCAGAATGAGAGTCCAAACAGCTAATTAGAAACATCACAATAATCCACAAGTTAGGTTTTAACTTTGAATTGTCACTTTTGGCCAAAATACAAGTCCATAAAACATAATATTTGTAAAAAATCCATCTTCCCATCTCGCATCAAAATCCATCAACAAATTTATTTAGAACGGTTTTGAACTTTTTTAACTTGGTACTGGATCTGTGCATGTTTTTTCTCTTGCTTCAGACTACACTGCTTTTTCAGTGAAGAAAGCAATATTATGGATGTAGGAATCATGTTTCAACCGAAAGCAATTGTTTACAGTTAAAACACGATTAGTTTAATACAAACACATAGCTTTTCACTTTGCAATACATTAATTGATTAAATTGTGTGGATTATTTGTGGATTGCTGTTATGTTTAGATGCTTGAACTCGCATTCTGATGGCACACATTCACTGTAAAAAATCCATTGATGAGCCAGTGATGTGCTGAATTTCTTGAAATCAGCTAAAGCGGAGAAACAAACTTTACATCTAAGATGTACTGGAGAAGTGTTTTCAACACATTTTCAATTTTGGGTGAATTATTCCTTTAAATGCTGCCGCCTAAAACCCAGTTTTCTTGCAGAATCAGTTACATCTAAGCATATGCACATGTATATTTGGTTTAGCTTTAGTCTTATTGTTCCCTTTCACTGTCACTCAATAAATCTTCCAGCATGTGTGACTAAGACATACCAACCCACAAGTTCATTCAAGGCAAACGGCACAAAAATGATAACAATCCTGTTGGTTCATGCTCCTGTCTTACTATATGTTCATGGTGAAATACCAGTGATATACAGGTAGACACATCTTTTCTAGATTTAATAGACCTGGTTTGAATAGAGATGCTGTCAGGTTGCAGGGCAGAATGCTTAAAAGCCTGCTGTTAACAATTGACGATTAACAGAGATGCTGATATTGTTCTCTAACTTAATTCTTTTGCATTATCTTTTAAATACTGCTACTGTTGGCTCAGCGGGGAAGCAACCATTAATGTAATTAATTAATATACATGAACATGAAGTTGTGAAGTTAATCTGAATAGCCTGATTGTTTTGAAAATTAGTGTTGCCATGTTAGTATTTAGAACAAAAATGTATGAACAGAGCTGCATTTGTCAAGGGACTGACACTTTGCTTATGCACAGAGTATAGTAATGTTCATTAGTTTATTTAACAATTCATGTGATGGTTTAAATATTATTTTTAATCATTGTATTTTAGATTTTTTTGCCTTTACATGATCTAGTTTAGAGTATATAGTTATAGAGTCCCTGTGAGCTACCAGTTATATGTCCCAAGAATGTGCAAAGAAGAAAAGCATCACTGATTGGTTGATTGTAAAGTCATGAGACACTTCCTGGTGGTAGCTTGATGTTTAAAGGGATATTCAGGATTATTTACAATTGAACCTCTTTAGACAGCATCTGTGGCATACTGTTGATTACAGTAATTTAGTCTTGTCCCTCATTTTGTAAAACAATGGATGTTCGCAGTAATGTGCTTACAATAGAATCCTTGCAGGGAAGTGGGCAGACCATCAAAATAATGTTTAATGTGCAACTATAGGACTGTTTTGCAAGTATAATCATAAAACGCGTTGTCATGAAACTTGAGTGCAGGAATTCCTTGACATCACTGTCTGTAATTTAGTATTTGTTAATAAGGGAGAGGTATGAGAGATGTATAACTATATAGTAAGCACAGGTACAGACGATCTGCTGGTCTCTGCAGCTCAAATAACAAAGCATTTTTTAAATACAAAAGTTTGTGCTTTAACAGAAAGGCTTTAACTCCAGCCAAAAGTATTTTAAAAAGTATGCAGTGTTGGTGAATTACAGTAAACAAATTTTCTATTCATTCTTATAAACTGAGGGATGAGTCAAAACTATTTTGTGTGGTAATCAGTAAGATTCTATTGTTCAGAGTATATTGTTCTCTAATAATAAGAGTGTGGAAGTGTGTTGCTAGTGGGTTGTACAGAAAAGCACACAACTACCTTTGAAGGGGTATGAAACAGAGAGCGTTAAAAATAATTAAGAGATAGCTACTTGGGCGTCTTGTTGCAGTTTCCTGGCCTGCTGACTTCAAGAGAGCAGTTCACTGTGAGACTGATATCTCAGACACATCCCCTTCAGGAGCTTCTTGCACCAGCTGGAAATGGATAAACCTAGTGAACAAAATAATGTGATAAAAGGGAGGACAAATAGTTTGAGAAAATTTACCATTCTTATCAAACCGTCTAAATAGGGATGAACAGTCTGTATTACAGTACAGCATTTATGAGCCAAAACTAGGGATTTTTAAATGTTTTTTTTAATAGAATATAATTTCTCCTATTTTTTACATTACAATTGTTATCATCTGACTCTCAGCTGAAGTTAATCTTTACATGTATTATCATAAATATACTATCTTGAGCAAGGTTCTAAAATAGTATTCATTTTTCACTCTTTACATTAATACGTTGTGATGACCAGAGTTACTTGTAGCATTTAAAAAGATTGTATAGAAAAAAAATAATGTAAATATTATGTGTGGGACTAATTTTTTTTTGGGGCAAATGACATGTTTATTATTGAGAGAATTGTTGGATAAGCTATAATCGTAACATCTTGGTTACGTATGTAACCCTCGTTCCCTGAAGAAGGGAACGGAGATACGTCACGTCGGATGACCGACGAATTGGGATCTCAATTCGTCGGTCATCCGACGTGACTCGGAGTGACCGACTGAAAGGGAAACCTAAAATGAAACTGGTATGTCTCTAGAACTACACAGGATCAAATGACTAAAGCACTATTAACTTTCTAGTAACTACTATTAACAAGAAACTCTGATTATCGATTTAGTAGGTAGTGCGCAGTTGAATCTGGAAGTTCATTATTAGCTAAACAATAACTACTATTTTTTTCATATATTCTGTATAACTCATAAAAGCTACTGTATACAGCTTCATAACTAATGTGAATTATGCACCATTACTTACTAATTCATTAGAGTTTCTTGTTAAATAGCAGTAGTTACTAGAGTGCTGATGTTGTATTACTCATATGTTCTTGTGTAGTTATTCAATAATGATGAAAAAGTATTCCAAAATGTTAAAAAACTTTTTGATATCTGCCATCCATGAATTCTTCAGGAATACAATGAAATGAGTTCTGTTATATTAAAATCTATATTGAAATGTAATATTACTGCATCCCTACATATATTAAAGATTCTGGATTTTAGTTTTAGTGGTATATTTTTACCGATTTATGATGGCTGTCATTTCAAAACAGGTGACTTTTTTTTTAAATGCATTATCTACGATACAAATACTCGAACGGCATTCATAGATATTAAAAGATCTGGAATAATATTCCAGAATGCAATGACATTCCCAGAATAAAGACTACAAAAGCAACTGAAAACACCTTTTCAAGCTAAATTCTTCTTCTCTCAATTCTCCCTTTAATAAGAATTTGAGGTACCATCAAGGACGGCTCACGTATGCCACTGAACCTTTTGGCTCATTAGACAGGTGACGCCGTAGTCTCTTCGAGAGGGAGTGTTAGGATAATGGTGCCGCAGAATCACATTACCAAACACCCACACATGCATGCATACATAGACGCCAGCATACACTCGACCATTGGCGCAGAACGCAAAGACAAAGAGACGAATGGAACTAGAGAGCCTTTCGTACGTGGCTTTCCCGGTCCATCCAGATGGGGATGAATTGAGCGACGGAGGCTGGCTTCATATTTATTCATCACCCTCGGTTTCTCATCTCAAACACTCACATATACTGAATGTTTCTCCTATTATATCCATCAGGGTTGCTGAAGCTTTTGTGCACCGCATTCGTCTAGGAGAAGGTGTTACATCACAGTGGAGCACAACAGGGGATGTGGAAGGCTTAATCAGCCCTTCGGTGCCCAAACGGGCTTCCCACACTCTGTCGAGGGGTCACCCCACCACCTCCATCTCCATTTGAAACACTCCAAAACGGGGGCTCACAATCCAGCATGTGGGGGTGGAGGAGGGCTACAATGGGTCGCAGCGGCAGTCTGTGAAAAATCAGCGCTGGTAGCGGACAAAAGGTAATGGAGAGCCTACACATTTGAGTCGTGACTCCTGCATGAAACAGCTGTAGGAGTTGTCTGACTGCACTTGTAGCGCTGTTGCATAACAAACTGGGCGGCTTTAATCGTGATGGGCGCAGGTCAGTTTTCCTGCGGCACATTCAGCCCCTCGGAGAGGCACTCCTCTCTCAAATAGCACTAATCCACTGAGTGCATTTCAATTCGGTACTCAGCGATTCAGCGAACACCCCCGCGGTGCGCGTGTGTATGTATGTGTATGAGCGCGAGTGCATCACACACTCGCAGAAAATCAGGAGCGAAATGGCCACAAGCTGGTTATGTTGCACATACTTTTGAAACTGAAATTTTATGTTAGATAAGAAAAGAGCAAATTTCCAAGTGGCGTTTGACAAATTGTTCGACGCGCTTGGAGCTGCCTTCCAAAGCTTGCATTTGCTCTCCGCGTGCAGCCACTCTCTGATGTTTGAGCAAAAGAAAATGTGACACAAATGAGTTCCCTTTTTTTCCTGTTTAAAGCAAAGAGCAGATCTAATGTTCATGGTGGCTGGCAATAATTGAACGTGTGACAGGTAGTGCGACTGAGTGCAGGCGGAAGGCCTCAATCAGGAAATGAAAGGAAATGTGCGAAGAACACTTGGCTGGAGGGAGGAGACTTATGTCACGGTGCTATAGACTAAAGTGCTCTGCTGAAAGATCCATCAAATTAATCTCTTAGTCTTTCTAAAGCAGAGTGGCTGTTACCCATAGACTGGAACCGGCACTGAGTTGAACAATACTTTAGTTAATTTAAATTCATTAAAGAAAAAATTCTTCCTAAAGGCAAAGTGGTAGATATAGGAGCCTCAAGCATTTATACAAATCGAACACATCTAATAATCTGCTACCAAATGTTTAGCAAGCCTCTGTATTTTAATTCGAAATGAAACATTTCTAGAGTATGTGAATATTATGCATAACATATCCACACTGTCACATTCTGATTATTAAAAAAAAATAAAATTACAGGCTGTCGTAACTTTTGATAACAAGTAAAGTTTCAGTTGTGTGAAGTCTGCATCATATTCTGCTAAGTTCAGACATATAATTATTATTATGATAATATTTCTTGAGGCACAAAGCATTTTATTAGCACTTAGAGTCATACAGAAATGTACTTTGTATTCTAAAATATAAACAGCAGCTGTTTTATTGATTGGCTCGCCTAACCGTAATGAGTGAGTTAAAATGGCACTAAGGCAGTAAAACACATTCATACCAGCTGAAATAATGACGTTCTAAAGTAGCTCATAGGTCTTTATAATTTGGAACATTAAACTTAAATTCAACGTCAGATATGAAAATTTTACTGCAAGATATACAGCACAAACATATTAAAATAAACAGGATAGAAATACAATTCTGCTTTGACAAATGAGTCCAGTTATGAATTTTAATGTAAAAAAGTATACCAATATTAGTCTTATGTGAGATGACCCACAAAATCCATTTGAACATCAGTTTTTAAATCAGAACCACTACAGGAGATAGAGAGGACATTTTTCAAGCTTTAAAGGTCATAGAAGTTTTACCTCCTTTTTATTAAACAAATTTGTAATATGTGGATGTTAATTTTTCATTTCTTTCATGTAGTGTGACTCCTCAACCTATATTTTCTTTTAGAATTTTTCTCCCCAAAACCTACTGTTCATGTCAAAATGCCTGTGAACATTTTTCTGTCCTGTATTGTACCATTAAAAATGCACTTGCCGCATGTATGAACTTGTTTTGCTAAAATATGTTTGACTCATATAAAGTGAATTAAAATCTTAAACTGTTTAATATACCAAATGACTCATAACAAGGAATATTTGATGTGCGCCAAGATTTGTTTTCTCAGAATGGCAATCATAACAGCCCAATCAAAAAGTGACGACTTCAGAAGCTATTAGATGACAACATCCTATTCTTCTGCACAAAGTACTCAAACTGTCTCCTTCGTGTAAAATATTAAGCAGCGTATGTTTGAGATGTTTATTATAAACTCGGTCAGTAGAACAGCAGCGCACTAGTAACGCAAACTTACATGCGGTGCCCGTGAGGTGAATAAATCACTCCAAGGGCTCACATCAAATGAGAGCCATGTTTATGAAAGAACCATTAGGTCAACACTCACGGCACTATGACAGAGACAGATACCGCAATAAATCATTGCAACAGATAACAAGTATGATGACACTTTAAACCAACCTCTGGAGAAAATTCCTATTTTCCCAAGGTACGCAAATCCAGACCTTTTGAGAGAGGTCAGAGGAGTCAAATACCACAAGGAAATCTCCTCGAGATGAACCCCAAAACACTGAAAAACCTCCCTCAGGGTTCGTTCAGAGTGGCTCTGTTGCTTGGAAACCAGACGTGTTTGTCTTATGTTTTGTATTATGTCCTACCCGTTCCGAAGCCTCTGCTGTTGAAATTTTTCTATGTATGATTTGCATTGAACATGTCAGTCGGGGCGCTTACCTCTTCTGCAGCGCATTGGAGTGATTTACTTACAACTGACTGTGGATGATAATGAGGTACTTGTGCGGTGAGTGACGGGGTTGCTATTTTCACAGGAGGAATCGCAGTGGGGCAGCTCCCTCCTGGCTCACGGCCCCTCTGGCTCCCCCATTATGTTCAACAAAGAATGTAAATCCACTGTTAGCTATTAGAGTCCCTCCTCTCCTCCTTCCCACACAAACCCCTGCTCCAAAGGGGCACTGAGAACATTCCACCAAAGCTGTGGAATTTCACTGTTTTCAGAGAGGGAAATCAGGGAGAATTGGTGAACGTAAAATGAATCGTTTTAATTCCATGCTATCTGTAGCAGCCATGATTTGCAGTAAAAGCAATAAGGTAATGATAAGATATCCTTACTTGTGCTTTGTGCTTTAGCAACAGAAGGCCAATGTGAGAAACAACAAAAAATAAAAATAAACAAGAACAAGAACTGTAACAAGAAGAATGGATATATTTCTGTTTCAAAAGTTAGCCTTGGCTAAAACTCTATTCACTTCAAAATTAAAGTGCTCTATTATTACCTAATTTTGTTAAAAATGTTTTGCTTACATGACTTTACTACCTTGAAATATAATTGAACACATCAAATTGAAGGTTTCTCTTTATTGGTATCTTGAACTTCATCCATCATTTGTGTCACATTCCTCAGTTAACACAGCTTTTTGACGATTTGATTAATCACTTACCCTCATGTCATCCCAAACCCGTAAAAGCTTTATTCGTCTTCAGAACACAATTAAAGATATTTTGGATGAAAACCGCGAGGCTTGTGACTGCCCCATTGCCTGCCAAACAATTACCACTGTCAAGGTGCAGAAAAGTATGAAAGACTTCGTCTGAATACTCCATCTGCCATCAGTGGTTGAACTGTAATATTATGAAGCTACAAGAATACTTTTTCTATGGAAAGAAAACATAGAATAACGACTTGATTCCTCACCATAACGTCACCATAGCACCATTTTGGAGAGCATCCAGTGGACGCATATAACGGACACAGTACTGTGATTCATTAACATTTACATTTATAGTAGTACCACATACATTAAGGGTTAAGCAAAGAAGACTGTCCTCAGAACTGGCATAGCAGAATTATTGCTCATTGAATGAATCAAGTCAATGAAGCTGCCAGCACCCTAAGCATGAGAGCTGCAGTTCTGCACAGTGGTGACCTCAAAACCTTTTTCTAATCTGCAGTCCTCTTCTTAATTTTCAAAATAACTCTCCATTACATGTATAACAATTAAAAAGACTTCAAATGGCAATTTTATCCGATATGTTTCCCTCTTAATGTGATTCCATGGCAACTACACATCCACTGCTCAGAAATGATCTATTGTATGTAGTCCCAACACAGAATGATTTTGCAAATTTAAGTAGACTGAACATAATGGAAATAATAAGTTATTTTTGTTGTTTAATTTGTTTTTATTTTATTGTTTCTGCCCATTTAAAAAGTAATTGAAAAAATTTTTTATTGACTTGTCAAGGACCAAGTATGAATTACCAAGGACGTTCAGCTAAAAAGAGAGTTCAACTAAAGTAAAAAAGTTGCCTACATTTTGCATGGCCTTGGGGTAAATAAATGAAAAAATGCCTTTTTTTCATTTTTGGGTGAACTACACTTTTGATGTTTATTGCTAATGAATTTAAATGCAAACGGTCTTCTGTTTTGGGGAATGCATAGTCACAGAAAATTCATAGAAAATTAAAAGGCTTGTGTGTATTTAGTTTTCCCTCCTGAGGTTGACATATATATTTAAGTAGGTTTTGCTGACCGTTTGTTGATCCAGGTTGTGTTTTGTACCATATTTGTGGAAAGTTCTTGTCTACTTTTCCTTCAACTCTCCTCACTTTACATTAACTGCACTGTGTGCTTACATTACACAGAAAATGTAATATATGAAGATTCAGTTGTCTGATTTTATATGAGAGCTCGTATCCATCATCATACTGGCTGAATTGTGCATTTTTGCTTCTTTGGTAGGCTAAATTTTCACTGACATCAGAGTTTTTTTTCACCAGGAGACATTAAAAGCCACAAGCAAGGGGGCCAGACTCTTACAGTGTCCTTTGGCATTCTCTAGCATTTGGTGACCTCTCAATGACAGAGCTAGCAATAGGCCGCAGCTTGCCAGGTGAGTTTTGCCAGCTTGTTCAATTGTCCTACTGTGCCATTGTGACGCTGCAGCAATCTAAGCTTGAGAGCACCAGAGAGCCTTGCCTCATTAGTGCGGGACATTTGTCAGCCACCTGCTTGTTTTATAGCACCCTACAGTATGCACCGCAAAAATATATCATCTGAAATGCTGACAACACAAACTAACATTTCTCTCAAAATAAAGGCAAGACTGTCTCCGCTGTCTACAGCTTTTTTACTTTTCCGGCTACCCCACGTCAAAAGCATTTCTGCTTTTTTTTTCTCTTTTCAATTTTTCTGTTTAATAAGTTGTGGTTTCCAGTGTGCACGTGGGTGTCACACTGGCATGTACAAGAGGTTCCACTGACTTTCATCGTACCGAGCGTTGAGCTGTGCTGTGAGGTTTTGTAGCATCTCTGGAGCCACGGTTGAAAGGCCATGGCCCTGTGCTAGTGTGTGGGTTATAGGCTGGGCTGTGTGGGGTGGCCTCCGTCAATGCTACCTCCTCCTCTGTCATTTACTTACCACCAGCACTCCCACTGAGGAGATGAGGCGCTGTCAGCCTGTGGTCTTTGTCATCTGGTACATGGGGTGAATTCTGGGTGGAGTATTGGAAGAGTAAGCTGCAGTCGAGAAACTTCATGATACTCTGGGCCAGGCAGATATGTGATGGCATATCTTTTGTCTATCACTAAAATAATAATATTAATGCCCTTTTTTAAAATCTTTTATATATATGTGTGTGTTTATTACTTGACAAAGTGACATATCTTTATCTTTGCCATATATTTGTTTTTCTTATATTTCAATATAAACTCATGTATCACTTACCTGGTTTCCATTGATAGAATAATATACATTACTGTTCAAATATTTGGAATATGCTACATTTTTTTATTCATTTTCTTTTTTTTTTTTTGTGATGAATTTCAATTAATTTTAAAGTGTAATTTATTGTAACACTGTATTTTAGAGTTTGTTAACTAGTTGCTTATTAGCATGCATATTACTAGAACATTAGCCATCCATTAGTACTAATTAAACATATTTTAATGCATTATTCTTCACAACCTTATAACCTTATTCTACATCCCTATTCAATACCTAAACTTAACAACTACCTTACTAACTATTAATTAGGAAACAACTACAAATTACAAATTTATTGAGGGAAAAGTTAGTAGTGTATAGTTAGTAGTGAATTTGTGCTCCCTATTCTAAAGTGTTACCTAATTTATTAATGTGATGGCATATTTTAATTTTCAGCATCATTAATTCAGTTTAAAACAGTTTTCAATGTCACACAATCCTTCAGAAATCATTCTATATGTTGATTTGGTGCCCAGTGAACATTTTTTATTATTATCAATACTGAAAACAGCCTGTTTGCTTAATATATCTGTGCAAGTCGTCATACACTTTCTTTCTGCACTTTTTGAGAAATAGAAAGTTCATTATAACAGCATTTGTTTAAAACAGAAGTCTTATTACATTATGAATTACGTTACTGACACTTTTGACCGTATCAATTAATTATTAAAAAAGCCACAAAGTTTAGATGTTGCTTTTGAAGATAGCTACCTATGCGTTGCCATAATGATGGTATTTTTGGTGTATAACTAATAATCTTCATAATGTAACTGATAATTCCTTATGCAGACTGACAGAGCTTCTTGCACTTTTAAAGCACAACTCTGTGGCTATAAGTGGTCTTCTGTGGGCGTAAATGCTAGCCATGCCTACTCCATCATGGGCAATACTTGCATTAATTGTTCCACATGTGTATCACGGATTCACTTTGACCCCAACAAACATACAGGCGTGTTCAAGCGTAAACACACACATTTGCAGTGGCTTCCTGCAGCCACCACCTACTTACCCGCCTCCATCCACCCACGTCCCTCTCCACCCTTCACTTCCCCTCAGTGACTGACAGCCCACCTAACAACCCTGCAACCCCCCACTCACAAACACATATGCACATCGAAGAGAAAGGTCACCCCCGGTTCAGCCTCTCCTCAATAACAATGGCACATGTTCATAATCAGGCACGAGGGCTGACACAGATTGCTCAGCTGCAGATGGAAGGAGAGAGTTAGGGCTGTGTATCGAAAGTAGCTGCAATGCAGTTCGCAAGGTCCCTACATAGTGTTCACTGCTATTACACTGAGCAAGAAAAACCTGCAGAATTTCTCCTTCATGAAAGGGGTTTCAAGTATGAAGATGTGTATATAATCTAAACTGATTTATTCATATTTTGACAGTTTAGGTACTGTGTTGAATTGGGGATGTAGAATAAGGCATTAATATGTGCTTAATTATAAATGCTTACTAATAAATGGCTAATATTCTAGTAATATACATACTAATAAGAAACTACTAGGTGTAACCGTAAAATAAAGTGTTAACAATAAAATGTATTCAAAGTTATAAACTAAAAAATAGTTAATGTATGCACGTTTTTTTAATTTATGCAAAATTGCCAAAACTCACTTAATCCCTTAAGTTAGTGGACATTTATCATTATTTATTATTGTCACTTACACTATTGTTATTATTAACACTTACACAAATATTTTTGAAATGAAGAGGGTTTTTTACCACCATTGTCTTTAATTAATAATTACTTAATAATTACCTTTTAAACCCATAAAGATGTTAATCATGATTAGTTACTTCAATGCAGCAAAATAAAGACTAATGTATTAGGTTTTATAAACTAAGAACAAACACTTTTTACAGTATTTATTAATCTCGGTTAATGTCTGCAGGAAAATTTAAATGAGTGTTAGAACATTAATAAATTAACCAACATTATGAATTGTATCCATTTTTCTGTGCAAATTTGTTAACTCTGAGGCAAAATAAACATAATGCCCACTGGACTGAGCAAACATGCTCTTGGTGATTTGGAATCTCACTTAAGATGGCTGAACACCTTGTGAAGTCCACTTCACAGTGCACAAGACATTTGGACGTTGCCAGTGTTTCACACCATACATGCCGGATTCAGAGTATTGATGAACGTGTAAAACGGCATGTCAGAATCACCATTTTCTCACATTATTTAGTTGTTCCCATTTAATCCCATGGCCTTTGGTTTACACATTTCATCAGTCATTGGCTGCGGAATATGAATGGTAATATTTTTTTATGACTATGAAACCACATGGCATTAAACCTGATATCTCATTTCTCATTATCGATGCCATTATGTTTTGAGATGTGTGAAAACACTTCTTAATTATCCCTGACTTTCCTCCCTAGGAATGTCCTTGATATAGCCTTGATCTCTCTCCTATTGAAACAAAATGACACTATAACCAGCACGATGGAACAGATACTTTAAAAAGATTGTGTCATGTAGGTCTGAACAAGTTTCTTATGTGGATCCAGGTTCATACTCTAAGCACTGGCAGCCACACACACTCGTGTCATATGGTCTCATTAAAAGGTCTCCACAAATTTTTCATTCTGTCCTGGGTCTTCTCAGCTGAATGGAGCAGCCAAGCTTGTGTTTTGAGTAGTGTAGATCACTATGTTCAGTGAGTCACGGCATCGGAAGCTTCATCAGCACTGACTCAGCCCTGGGAAGAGGCGACACGGGGGAGACGCTCATAGCGGCAGTGGGATGTTTCGGAGCAGATACAGGGAATCCCACGTAAACGATACCCAAAGGAGAAACGAGGAATAGATGGTGTTATTAGAGGGATATCCAGAGGATGGCAGATAGCAGGCATGAGGACACAATCACATGAGTCCTCATGTGGGAGAATAGCATTCCAAAGAACCGTCTTTGATCTGTAACCTCATCCTGACCCCAAATAAAAGAAAGACAAAATCAAACTGATAAAAAAATATATATATATATATATATATATATATATATATATATATATATTTTTTTTTTTTTTTACTTTTTTACTTTTCAAGGCCAGCATTGCCATTCATTTATCAAATGCAGCAAACCCCCAACCCAACCCCAAAAAGAACGCAATACAAGTAAAGTAGAAACGTGTGTTTTGTGTTATTTCTTGAATATTGCAAAGGATTCTGCTGTTCTGACGAAGAACCCTGTATTTATTCTTTTACAGTTGTACTTGAGTAATATTACAAAATAACCGATCAAGTTGTGAAGTAGAAGTTTTCAATGTCTGCAAGCAACACATATTTGAGGATTTGACCAGTTGTGGCTATTAATAAAGGCTGAAAATCTGCATCTAATTTCAGACTTAGAGACCTTAAAATAAAGTGTTATCCGAAAAAACATGTTATGTTATGTTTAAAAAACTAAGAAACTAATACTTTTTTCAGCAAGGATGTATTAAATTGATAAAACACAGCTGTTTTCAACATTAATAATAATATCATAAAGTGACATAGAAGACATTGAAGTAATGGCTGCTATAAATTCTACTTTGTAACACAAGAATAAATTACACTTTAAAATATATTATTAAATATAATATTAAATATATATATATATATATATATATATATATATATATATATATATATATATATATATATATATATATATATATATATATATAAAAAAAAATTTCAACATACTAGAATTTGTGTTTTAGGTATGTGGGTTACGCCAGAATGACCTTTGACACTTGCTATGAGTGGTATGTAAACTTATGACTGTCCTCCACTCCTAACTCACCTTTACCTGTAAGCAAAGGAACTGTTTCTCTAGCAGGGTGTCCTGTTCTTACTTGTCGTAACAAGTGCAGTAGAAGTATGGAAGTGGATGTAATGCAGCCAAGCCTGCAGAATGAGAGATTTGACTATCTAGGTATGCTCATAATTGTCAGTTTGTGAATATTGCTCTGCTGGAGGGCGACTCCCTTCTCACATTCCTTAACTTCTTGATCTTAATTACATGTCTGCATGTCCAGCAAGCTTTTAAAGAGAGCACTCATTTGCTGTTTAGTTTTTAGTACCTTAACAGAGAATCCCCAAGTTTTTGTTCATGCTTCATAGCAGAATTCTTTTGTGAGTAAATGACTGTTTAACAAGAGGAACTGGATTTGGATGGGGAAGGGGGGGGGCAGAACATTTACGTAGGGTGTGCCTGAACAGCTAAGCCCACCCCTGTTGCATAGTATTTGTACCTGGAGTGTATTCTTGCTCAAACAGGTGAGGTGTGTGTATTTGTTCCTTATCTAAATTTCTCACATTGGTTTTGCCAGACGTTAAAATTTTCAGGAAGTGGCTTTGGTGTAGTCCTCACACCAGATGCCAACAGCTACAAACAATAATTTAAGCAAACAAGTGTAAAACAACAGTCACCCCACCTTCAATGCCTCCCATGATACCTTAATCTACTAATGCTAGTGCACTTTTAAAAATAAAGGTTCCCCATTGATAGTTAATTGAACAACATCTGTGGAGTACAATGTTCTTTGTAGTGGGAATAGATTATTCAGATTATTGATATCTCAAAATGTTTTGGCATTACAAAAAATGACATTAAATAGCTTTGGATTTGTTGTCTCATACCTCATAGCCATTTGATATTAATAACTATTAGTGAAATTCATACTGCTAAATGAACATTAGTGCCTTGTTGACACCTCTAAATATCCACATGTTAAATGTTAGGTCAGCAGTCATTTAGTTTCAAGCCGTTCCAGGTATGGAGGTTCAGTTTTGATGTGTTTTGATTCTACAGCACTCATAATCAGATAGCAGTTATAGTCATAATTAGTCTGCTATCTAAATTAAAGATTAGCATATTCTTAGAATTACAGAATATTTCATTTTACAGTAATGACGAAGTGTTCTGATAATGGCATTTGTTTTCTTTTTCTTTTTTTCAACTGCTAAATCAGCCTTTGGGAGAAAAAGAATGAGATCTGCAGGCAGTGCCTTCAGAACATGTGATGGGCTTGTCGACTTTTTGAATCCAGTTTCTGATTTTGTACTGAAGTTGGATGCAGAATTGCAATTTAAATTTCACAATAAGGAAGTAAAATTTAAAGAATGTTTAAACATCTTGTTTAAACATTTTGAAGAAAAAGGTTTAGATAGAGCTGAACAATTAACTGCGTGGAAAAACACTTCATTTCCCAGAATGCATCACCTGGGTTGAACTTCTTTTCATTTCCTCTTCCTGTTCTGTTGTCAGCAAGACTTCTTCCCCAACATCCATTAGAAGCAAGCTCAGGTTGTAATTCCTCAATACTGAAAACTGCAGAATTTACTCTGTCTGCTAATGGTTTAGGTCTGATCTTTCTCAAAAAATACTTCTATCCATCTATTTAATCCAGTATTTCTGCATGTTGTTATAGCATGTTAACACAAAATTCACTGAGTTATATTCTTTACTAAATGAATTAAGGTTACTGGTACCAAGCAAACATGCTTTGAATGGAAAGTTGTACTCTGTGGGGTGTAGCCTCCCATAAATAATCAGATCGTAAAGAAACTTCAAACCTAAATCAACACATCCCTAATGTTTTAAATTTAATTTGAATAATTTCCATGCAAGTACGAATAAGCACCCTGTTATGAATTACCAATGTCTCTTTTTGTTTTCATTACTGTGAAATTACATGGGGAACTCCCTTCTATATCAAAACGAGAACAGTATTTTACCAGCACATCCTCCTACACCTAACATACTATACATCTTTTTATTTATCTTTTTATACTTTCATTTAAAAGAAAAATATGCCATGTTTTTTTCATATATATTATACTTGACATAAATTATAATTATTTAACTTTTGTCAAAGAAATTCTAACCAGCTCCAGATGCAGGAATAACACTTATTTCCTCTAACGGTACAGACAAGATAAGTTAAAAATAATATCTAAAAATAGAACATGTGAGTTGTGAAAATAATTCAGATACCTGAACTAATGGCTTGCATTCCATGAGTAAAGTCTGCCTTTTACCTGAAATTGTTGGTTGAGGAGCATAAATCATTGTTTATTGTTGTAGAGCACAATTAGTGTTTAAGTTTCATGTAATGGCATGTAATATTTCAGATATAATATTACAATTATGTAGTTCATGAAATGTCCAAGAAATGTGTTTCTGGTAAACAGAACAATTTCTTGTGAAACTGGTCTTTTGTCCATAAAAGGGAGAGCTCACCCAAAATAGTAAGTTCATGACTCTCATTTATCTGCAGGACACAAATAGAAGATTAAAAAAAAAAAAAAAAAAAAAAATGGAGACATTTCTCATAAGTAATAAGGGTGCAGCATGAGAGAAAGTAAATGATGACTGAATTTTATTTTTTGGCAGAACTGTCCCTTTACATTTATAGTTCATAATCAGAAAAAATGCTTTGAAAAGAGAATGCTGCCTTGTTACGGTAATCATTGTCTGAGCAGAGAGTCCAGAGGGTTTTCCCACTGTGTCTGTCCACATCCCACCTATGAAAAAGTACCTAACTTGAAGATGTCTGCAAAGTGTTGCACAAAAACAACAACAAAAAGCAATTCATTGACTTCCTGTCAATTGTCTATTTTAATAAAAAAGAAAGAAAAAGAAAGAAAAAAGATAACAATGTTACTTGCATTCTATATTTTCTTAAAACTCCAAGCCAGCACATGGGCAACATGAGCTAAAAAAACATTATACAGAAACATGGAAAGTTCTTGTGAATCACTCTTGACCTGCAGTGCAGAGAAATAATTTCATCCATTACTCTCTTGTCATTATCATTCCATGGGTCGCCCTCATATTTATGAAGTACATATGGGCACTTGCAGGTATCTCAGATTTCCACAGCATGAATCTGTGTTGTTACTGGGTAAATTCGCTTTAAACAGCAGGATAGAAATTTCAAGAGTGGACACCCTGAATCTGAGAAAGAACTCAGTGACCCAAGTGACTGTGAGAACAATTTTAACTGATGAACTCTCTGTGGGTAAAATCTGTGTTAAGGTGGGAGAGGATTGTCGGGAAACTGTGGTGAGGGTGTAGCTTGTGCTTGCATATGTGATGAGAACTCACTCAACTAAATACATAAGTATTTTGTTTCTTAGAAGCCACACCTGTTCATTATGAATAATAACAAGTGTTTAAATCTCACGCTCTGCTTTTTTTTAAGAATTTCCGTAGAACGGACAATTTGTTTTTACAGTTTGCTATGGCTGTAAGTTATTTAACTCTGATAAAATTTGACAGGCACTCGAAAAAACAAATCAAATATTTCAGCATTTGTTTTACATAGGAACTAAACTGATTGTATTTTTTAAGTAAACTTTATTTGTCCCATGTCTTAAAGGTTAATATTGGCATAATGCAGTGTTTCAGTAAATGAGAAAAATACTATTTCCAAAAAAATTGTCTATTGACATTGACTGTTCCATGAAGAACCTTTAACATCCATTGTACCAAAGTTTCTTTAAAGGGGAAATTCCCTTTTACGTGGTGTTCGCATATAAATGTGTTTTATGCAATGTGTGGATGCATTCACTCTTTTTTTTTTTTTTTTTTTAAATCCCCCCAAAAATAAACCGTCTGTCTCTCAGGCCCCACCCATGACTGCTGATGGACTTTTCCATATTAGCATATTATACTTAGTACTTGCATATAAAAGTAAACATAAGATTTTTAATTTTCTCCCGATATCAGAGCTATTGGGGGAAAAAACAAAACAAAACAAATAAAAATGAAAGAGAGGGGCTAAGTGAGCAGCTCATTATCATTTAAAGAAACATGAATTAAAACAAATTGCTTGATTGTTCAGACATTTCATGAAGAACCTAAAGGATCATATCAGCTTGTGGAAAATGTGCATCCAATGTCCTTTTTAACATAATAGAGGATAAAAGTTGCAACAGAAGAACCATTTTCAGAAGAACATTTTAGAATAGTTCTTAAAAGAAGCAAAGTTAAGAGCATTTTGATCATTTTTTTTCTACTTTTTACCTTTTACAAAACTTCTCCATGGATGTTAAGGGTACTTCATGGAACAACTGATGCCAATATAGAACCCTTGTTTTTAAGAGTGTATAACGGGAAAAGGTTCTTTAGATTGTTATTATTATCTTGTGTAGCCTTTATTTTTAAAAGTGTATATTGTGCCAATATGCATTAGGCCATTTTTCAAGTGTCTTATTTTAACAATGTTTGATATTTTAATTAAAAAGGTTAAATACTAACCAATAAAACGAATTTCACAACTTAAGTTGAATGTTTTAGGTGTACCAGCAAAAGCATTTTTTTCCAGATAAACCTCGTTGGTTTCCATTAGAGTCTATAAAATCTGTCTGCATATTGATAGAGAGCTTGTGCTCTGCCCACGCATAATTCCTTCCTCTTGTCCGTAGCCATATTACCTGAATATATATGAATATTCTTTCAGTCTTGCTTTCTAAAATAGTCCAATTACCATCTCGGAAATGTAATCACAAATTGAAGCGCACACCCCCACCTCTGCTTAATGCACAGCGCTGAAGGTAAAGCTGTATAACGGTGGTGGTAGGTTCTAATAGAGCACTTGTTGTCTAAATGGGCTCTCAGATAGACAAGTTCATATTTCATGACCTCTTTGTGGCTGGTTAGTTTTGAAAGGTTAAGGACATGGAGAGTTTGACTCCGACACATCTTCCAAGAAATGGGAATAAAAAAAATCTGACAACATACAGCTCCTTTCCTCAACATAGACTAATAAACTGCTCCATTGTGATATTTCAGAGTTGATGGAAATACTGATTGATATGTTTGGGGCCACATATTCATATTCGTTCAGTTTTTTTTTTGCGATGTTGCCTCAAACACTGTTTGATCTCTGATTGCGTTCTCAACAAAGGCATATGTTTTCCATACACTGACATTTCATTGGTTCCTCACACTTTTAAAAGCATGCACTGTCTATGAGTGTTAAAGGACTGGTTTGATGAGATGCACATGGAAAACAGTACACATTTTGAGGTGACCTATTTATGATTTAATGGAGTGAGTAATCAATTCAATAACAGGGTGAGCATTGTGAGGTCATGAATTACAATTTCACATCCAATTTCCTTTTCCCCCTCAGATGACAAATCCTAACCGGATCAAGTCTCAAAAGATTATTTTTCTGTAAGACCAGCTTGTGAAAAAAGCCAAAAGCTATATTGCATAAACGGTACCACAAAGCTTTTTTTATTAAAAACAATTAAAAACTATATTTATTGATAACATTGCATATATTTACAGACCATTAACAAGAGTGTATTCATTTATTTTCATTTAAAAAATACAATTTAAATCAAGTTTTTACATTATGTGATAATACAATTTAAAATGAATAGATATTTTAATTGATACGTAGTTAAGAATTAACAATGCATTGTTTTCTCTGTATACAGTCTCAGATCATTGCATATTGTAATATATTGTTTATATTGTAAATGTTTCTCACATTAAAAAGCACAAAAAGTCGGCACATTTAAAAAAAATTAATCAGTCTGATTGTGCCCAATGAAGAGTTTCGCTTAAACGCCTCTTGTTGGCGAGAATTAATTCTTAGAGAAACAGTATGCCAACTTTTTGTGCTTTCTCATTGATTATTTTGGTTATTTTCATTACTTTTTCTACTTAACCATAATTGAGATGTGAAAAACTGGAAAAAAAGAGGAAAAACTGAACTATGTGTGGGCTGACTGTGGTAGGCTGGTCAGGTGACGGCATTTTAAAGTAGGCAGTGAATGTGAATGTGTGTGTGTGTGGTGTGGGGGGGTGGGCTGGGGGCCGACTCAGAGCCGTGTAGGCAGGAAACCTTCCCTGCTCACACACGCTTACCATGCAGCCATGGGGGTGGAGAGATGCTATGTAGTTAAACCCAAGGCAGCCTGTGGATACAACACTTCCAGCATGACACTCGCAGAGAACGGCAAAAGCTCAGCCTCAAACACACACACACACACACACACACACACACACACACACACACACACGCACACACACACACACACACGCACACACACACACATATAACAGCAGATCTCAACAGGATACTGCAGTCAGTCACAGGCACATGAACACTGGAGGAAATGGAGTGACAAGAAAAAGGAAGACACAAATCACATCGTGCCATGTGTGCAGGTAAGATTCTTTTCAAGATGAACGTAAACTTTTTGATTGAAAGCAAATGACTGGAGTTGATCTACATGACTTGTAATTTAAGATGGAATGAGAGTTTCTGCAATGATGTAAAGTTTTGGCTCAGTCTCTTTCATGCTAAAAATGTGGTCAATTTCAACTCCTCATGAATAGAAAAGAGGCGCCTCACTGTTTGCAATGCGCTGCAGTGAGAGTGGATCCTCTGTGCTGCGCGAGGCTGTTGACAGACTGGGATCTGTAATTGTTTTCTCTGTGCTGAAAGAGTGTCTCTGCTAGAATGGAATGCAAGAGACTGAAATGCAGCTTTGCTCTTTGTTCTCTGTAGTTAAAGAGAGATAAACGGTGCACGCACACCTATCTGCTTTTTCCTAAAGTTCTTAAACTTGCCAGCGGGATCCCGGTAAATGCCATTATCTGCCATATTTGTTTTTGTTGTATCCCATTCTGTACAAAACCAGATCAGAGGTATCATGAGAAACTTATTGTGTTGGAGCGTGTGTGTGTGTGGGTGGATATGTGCGTGTGTGTGTGTGCCCTGTGCATGTGCACTCAGGAGCACATGAGTATGTGTGGGTGTTTGGATATAGGTATTTGTGTGGGATGGTTTAGTTCAATGTGTGTGTGTGTGTGTGGGTGACCAAGTGCGTGTGTGCACAAGTGAAGTGTGTGTATGTGAAATATTCCACCCATTTGCAGAAGGCGAGGGGTGCCTGTCAAACCCAGAGCATTCCTGTGCTCTCTGAAGCGGTGCTCGATGAATGCTGCGAATTTCAGCTGAAACGTATAGACAAAAGCCAGGGGGACATTTAAGAGGGTTTAGCTCAGGCGGATCCCTGGGAATCTTTCCCCCCTCGCTACAGTGGGAAAATCCAGTGCTCAGGCTTGTATTTCAGGTTCAGCTGGAGACGGTTGCTGCCTGCCGCCGAGGGGCTTTCCCAAAATGGGGCACAACCGGGAGGGGATACAAAGAGACCCACCTGTGGTGCTGTTAGAATCGTACTGTCTGCTGGGAGCGTGAAGTGTCTTGCTGTCGTTTCCCCGCGGGGTTGGTGATATTTTTCATTTCCAGTTCACTGATTAATGCGGCAATGTATTTAAATGGTGTGTGGTCTGAGAGGTGGTCTCATTCCATCCTTACAAATGACTAACAAAGAGGGACGTTTCTATGGATGTGCCGCTTGCGAGCAGCGTTTATGTTCAAACCCGAGCGCAGAGGAGTATAAGATTTAGCGAGTACCGACTCACTCGTTCACTTGCATACTTCACCAGAAAAATCTCTGCAGGCTGCATCATCTTAGCAAACCTGAGACGTACAAATATAGTTCAGTACAGATTAATTTAAGATGGGTTTTAAACAATGATGGAAGTACTGACATATTTTAACATATTTTTTTTAAACTGTGCACACTGACTGTATCACTTCAGTTGGTTTAAATTGACTAAGTCTTTGTGAATTGATTTACTGTCTGTGACTGAGATGCCAGACTAAAGATCTGAATTAGGTGAATTGCTTTAATTCAAATCCATTTTTGAAGATAGCTTGACCTAAAATTCATTGAGGAAGAGTATGTTGGTCTACACTAAAAATCTATAGTTCCCTGTCTGAATGAGGAAAGAGGCGAAAGTTCATCTGAATTCCTTTAAGATGACATTGCATTTAGGAATTTGCGGTCCTTGAGAATTTTATTCCACATGTATTCATCCTGTGCAGTCTTTTAAATGTACCTGAGAATCCCAAGATCGAGTAATATTGAAACCACATGCAACATGGTGATTTATGGTGTAGAAAATATGATAAAGAATAGTTACACGTGATCAGCATATAACAGGAGTGGTTATTCATTACAATGTGTCTGGTCTAACTAAACAAAGGCAACATGTCCTTTAGACTATGGATAAACAAATTCCAGCCACAGCTGACTGAAGGCGCAGATAATTGAAGGTACTTGTCAGGATGAGACTCAGAGAATGCATTCAGGTATTGTTTGCTATTGTCTGCATCTTAAGCCGAGCGTATCCCGTACACAATACCTTGAAAAATATCTAGTTTTTAGAGCACCTCTGTGATTGTATGTCTGCATTCTTCCACATCGTAACATGCGATTCATAAACAGTAAATCAGCATTGATTCATTATCATGAACTGCAAGTGGGGGAAAACTGTATTTGCCAGTGGATTTGACTTGATCCACTAGTGTAGTCACTGCCAAATACTACAGCTGGCATAATTCTGTGTACAGATTTTACTTCTCATTAACTAGAAAGGCTTTTCCAAATATTTTATAGACATACTTCAGCTGGTCAAGTAAAGATTATTTTAAAAGAATAGGTGCATTCACAGTTTGTGCCATCAGAATGCGGCAACTGTATTTTTCAACTGTGCATTCTGGGTGTTGTATATGTTACTAAATCCGCTTGCGCTGTCATTCGAAGAGGTTGGTCTGATGAAAACATAAATGATGCCAAGTCATTATTGATCATGATATAGCTGACGAATTAAATAATGCTTCCCTTTAGTGCACTAAAAAAATTATTGAGTTAAAATAGTGCACGTTTAAAAAATTTTATTGCGAGAAATCTGGATGTTTCTAAATAGTTAATGGAATTTCTGTGACAAAAAAAGAAATATGTATCTGTAATTTATTCTATATTTGTATAATAACTGAATTTGTAATGATTTACAAATATTCCTGTTAGAAAAGCAGAATAACCTTGTTTAGTTGCTTTTTTCAGATTAATCCAGATTCATTTTGAATACAACGATTAAATGATCAAGTTTTGTTCTCACTCTTTGTCTGATGCTTGTGTCTTATTTGGCTGAAGCAGCTGTGAAACTGATATTTAAAATGTTTCCATACCAGTAAAGGCTCATACTGTGCTGTGTGTGTGAGCAGGGCTGAAGAGACATGCTGCGCAGGTTATGTTTTCATATTTGTCTGTGTGCAGATGTGCTCACACTGATTAGATCGGAACGATATATGTTAGCTACAAATGATTTTGGTTTTTCTGAGTAAAATCATTAACATTCATAATATTTCTCTTTGTTAATAATGCGCCACATCTCTCAATTCAAAACAGATTGATTTATTGAATCTAATTCTAGTGCATCTGATTCTGCTTTCCTCATTTAAAATGTAATTTGTGTGCACATTCTGTTAGCTATTTGGACATATATTAAACAAGAATCCATCCATGGAATGACAGAAATGTTTTTCTTAAACCCTATCAAAATGATCAATTGTGCAAATTTCCCCAAGTTCATCATCTGCTCATCCTTCCCTTGAAAGCCTTCTCTGTGAAAGTGTGAGAGAGAATGGAAAAAACGAGACATTTCATCATATGCCAATCTGGCACTTTGGAAATTTTATGTAAATCACTGGGCACCTCCCACAGCTGTTGTATTTCCCCTGTGCATACTTTCTGCATTCGGGACAAGGATTTAAGAAGTGTGTTCATGGTCTGTTGTGAATGAGAAGATGTGGTCAGTTAGGTGAACTCCCATTGTACTTCTTTCCTGCTAGTCTTACTCTCTGGTGAAACCCCGGGTGTCTACTGTAAAAACAATTCTGCTGTTGAGAGAGGGAGGGAAAGCAAAGGGGGAACCAGGTTGTACACAAAGCTCAGTGGTTTCCCATATCAGTGTACGACAACAAACTACTTAAATGAGTGAACACATGCATATTACTCATTTGCCAACATGCAACTTTCAGCATCTGGCATGCACTGCAGTTGAAATTGTGTCTTAGGAAACCGTTAAAGGCTTTTTTTTACATTTACATTGCTATTGATTAGGTCTTAAATTCACTTAGAACATTTAGGACGCTTTGAGTGTACTGAAGTTACAACACAAGACTCCAAAAAGATTAGAATGTTCAGATGAGGAACTGATTTATTCAGTGTTAACTCAATTAAAAACAATAATCTTCAATGAGTAAATTTCAGAAACCACGTTCGGGAAACGTAAGCTCATTACAAAGCATCTAAATACACATGAAAGGCTTGTTTCAAATCAATTTTACCAAATGAGAGTCAATCAATTGAACGCCTTTAGTCTTAACTTCCTCCTCAATTGGATTAAAGTCCCTAACCTAATTTTAAAGGAAAACAAGTACTGACATAAACACTCTCCAGCGTGTGCCAATTTGGCATTAAAAAAGCCTCTTAAAGTTCCTGACGACATAGCTTATATTCTTAAAAAAGCAAAGGTTATTTATTTGTTCTTCATGTCGCTAACTTCTTCGTATCAATAATTATTTTCAGTATAAATGGGTTGTCTGTATGGTTGTTTGGAGAACAATTTGACAGATAATAGGTTCTTTAGAAAAAAAAGAAATAAAAAAAAAACCACTAACTAGGAAAGTTAGGGAAAAAATTTAAATAAACGCTTGCGAACAAAAGTCGTGCGCTCCTGCGCTGGTAACCATAGCAACAACGAAGCTCGACGGCGTTACTTTGGATTCGTGATACGTTAACACGTCGACAAAAACATGTACTTTTATTATTCCGTTATTTATTTACACGAATACAGGACAAAATGTTGTTTTAAGAAGAATACAATTTGAAATAGCTGACATGAGTAACTGTATAAGATGCGCGAGACAAACAGCGAAAATTACTCACAGGATGTCCTTTAATCCCCGAAAGTCAGTGAGTAATTCGCTCACAGTTAAAAGTACACAGACGTTGTCTATATAAGCACAACATTGTTTTTGTTTGATTGTGTTTTTTTAACCCACTATGGAATATTAAAAAGTTGTTTAGTCTATTCGGGCTTTATTTTTTAAAACGAATCCAGGAACAACAAAATGCACTGACAAATTCCCCTTTGAATCTACTGTTGAAATCTTTATCATCTGCCTACAAATGAGAGTTATAAGACGCAGCTGTTTTACCCCTTTCTGTTCTCAGAAACATGCAAGTTCAACATAGAAAAATGATGTCATCTCAGCATATAACTTTCGCCTTTTCTGCACAAAAGTCTATTTCTGACTTAGGAGTTTCCTCAAATCGTGTGATATATATTATAGGCCGGGCTGCAGTGCGTTATATCCCCGTTATATCCGCGCGCGAAGGGACGGCCCCGGCAGAGGGGGATTTCTGAACTGAATGCTGGTTAGTGAAGTCAGCAGCGTTCATGTGAATGGGGCAGCGGTGGCATTTCCAAGCCGTACGGTATGTTAATGCACAACGTGAAAAGGCGGCCGGCGCGAGGAAAAGGGAAATGACAAGAAGATGAATGAAACATGCGACGATGAACATGAAGTGTTTCTGCATTCGCAGCGGAGTAGTACTTTCATTTTGTCGACCGAGCTCATTTTTTCATGCCTTTCTTTCTTTTTTTTCCCCTGGACGCAGAGAAACAGATTGTCCGCTATCAGCGGTGATGGTGCGCGGAGGAAGAAATACGAGCATGCAGCGAAGTCAAACAAAAGGTGCGTCCTGTATCTATTTTATTATATTATGTCATAAGCTGCAGATTGTGTATCCTTAAGATGCATTGTTTAGCGTTTGGTTCATCTTTTTTTCTTCCGAGTAGCGTATGGCCAAACTACAGCTACAATGTCACAAATATGCGTATGTGATGGTTAATTTTAAAAGAATACTTGTTTTTGCTGCTTGCTGCAATTATGTTGCTTTGTGTCTAAAACCTCGAACTTACATTGCCGCATGCACGAAACACACACACTCTCTCTTTCTCTGTGTCTCTCTCACACACACGGACACAGAGAATGCTGTAGCTACAGTGTGTGTGTGTGTGTGTGTGTGTGTGGTATCTGACAAATGTATTTTATAGAGAGAGAGAGCGAGAGGAAGAGAGACTGAAAATGTGTTTTAATGACTTGTCATAAGTTACACGTTAGGCGTTTTATTTCTATATTTTTGTTATTTAGTGTAAGGGCCATTTGGTTGAGGGTGATGTATTCTTTTTTCCTCTTCTTGAAGTGAGGTAGGAGGGGAGGGTTTGTGAACTGAAGAAAAGGAAATTCTTGTGTGTGTTTTGGAATGCTGTTGCCCCGGGGGGACTGAAAGAATTGAGTTGGGGAATAAGAGAGGGGCGAGTTTAGAGAGGGGAAACAAGGGGGGACACATTTCCCCTTTCCTCTTTTTTTCCCTAAATGACAAGGATAACACCACTAGGAAGATGAAGTGCAGTGGCCGGACGCCTGCAAGTGGATTGAACGGACACATTATGTACATGGATTCAATGAACCCGCTCACCCCAGCACCCTTCATCGCCCCCTTTATGCACCCCCAAACTGAAGGGACTGGAAGCAAAATCTGTTCAAAAGTGTTCATTATTAATTACTCAACTAGTGCTAATAGTACTACTAAAACAAATGAGATGTAATGCTCTAAGTGTGCCATTAAAATGCTTTTTGCGTCTGTAAGTACTTTTAATTAGTCTACTTTTAACTGTCCAACATTTTTTTTCAATCTCGGTCAGCCAAATGATGTCATGCACCCACAAATCATTAGCTTAATAGTCCTAAAATACCTGCTTAGAGTGAATTTGTACTTTTTTGTTTCAAATATTTTCCATCAGGGGGCACACATGAGACATACTGTGATATTAGCGTGCAGAGGGTGATAAGAGGAAACCTTATGTGAAAGCAGTAATAAAAAAATCCTATTCTGTTGGTCATATGTAAATTATGGCTAGCAGCTTATTTATAACAATAGCTGCTGTCTATATGCTGACAGGCATCATTTTTAGCACCTGATATTATCTTGTTAACATATCGTTTATTTGTTTTTACAATGTGCATTTGAGCTTACTTTGCGTACTTAAAGACTAAATGGATCGATGCCTGGTGCATCGTATTTGTTGAATTCCACGCTGCAACACGTGAGAAATTGGATTATTTCTCAGTAAACCTATGTCAAAATGCAATTTCAATTTTCTGCAAACGGTGCGTCTGATCAGTTACAAAGTAGTGCATTAACAGAGTCTTCTTTGTGCTGTCAGACATGTCAGAGAATTTTCTTTTCGCCCTCAAAAGGGATGTTAATGGATCCGGCACCTCAATTGGCATAATGATAAGGATGTGAATGATTCATACTGCTGTATATTTCAGTTAAGTACCTCAAAGTGCCTTAAAAGGGCTTCCCTTTTATAGCAACGCTTGTATAATTGCCACATTTTCGTGTTCAATTACACAATAGTATTTTAAACCTTTTATCCATAGTGTACAGTTCACTGTTACAGGGGTTATAATTAATATCAAATGTGTAATTATTAAAAAGAAGAAATGACGTGATTATTTGTGTGATTTGAGATTGTTTTGCAAGTTGAAGCGCACATCTCTGGAGATTATTTGAGTTGTGATGAAGAATGGCTGTTGGTAATCGCCCACACGCAAATGTGAAATATTCTAATGAGCAATCTGTCTCACTTGAGTGTCATCTAGCTGGTCCGTTTCAACAAAATGTTCCTTCACAGTCCTGAAGGGTTTCATTTGAATTGGACATGTTATACAACATGATATTGGTCCGTGATGGCTGGAACGGTTTTTACAGTGATATATACGTTTTTTTTAATATTAGCATGTTAATATGATGTGGCATTATAACACACTTCCTTCTCTTTCTGATTTTTCTGTAGTGCCCCTGTAGATGAATATTCCCGAAACAGTACTAGATGGACTTTCTAAAACAAAATCACACAGTCATTCTGCACCGGTAGGTTCAACATTTTCTCTTTAGTGTCTTTCCCAAGCGAGCTGCAGAGGGCATTTTTAGAAATCGACAGGTGTGCTTTTGAAAGTTTAGGTGATGATTGGCAGGTGCCAGACTTGAGCCTGTGTCTGCAAGGAGAGTGAGGTCGGTGCGCCACAGGAGGCTGTGTTGAAAAGAAACGTGGTCAATTGTTTCAGCTGAAAAAGTTTAAAAGAAAGCGATGCAGTGTATCTTCCAAAAAGAGTCAGTATTTTACATGTACGCGGCACCAACGTATAGAGGATAATAGCCCACACATTATCCTGAGTGCTGTGGTTCTTTAGATCTGAGGAGATGACATCATAAAATGCTCCCTCGATGTGGGCTCAGCTCGTGGGTAGAAGAGGTGTATGTGTGCAGAGGAGTAGAGAAAGTGAAAATAAGAGACAGAACGATCATCTCTCCCTTTCTCTAAAGCCCGTAGGCTCCGAGCCCAGCGTTTTCACACCCACTCTCTGGGTTGTGTGGGTGTTTGAGTGGGCAGTATACATGTGACTCATCCTTGTTCAGACCCACACAGGGGCAACTCCTCTCCTCTCCTCTCCTCTCCTCTCCTCTCCTCTCCTCTCCTCTCCTCTCCTCCTCTCCTCTCCTCTCCTCTCCTCTCATGTGCTGTAAGACTGGCTTTGGATGTTGATAATGTGCAGCTGAATAATCGATTCACTTATTTATTTTCATCTAACCGATGACACATCATCCCCTCTACTCAACCTGTGACTAGTATCTTTTTTTTGTGCTCTTTCAAGAGAGTAGTATTACACATGAATGATGCAGTGCAGTGAGTCATATGTCAAAGATTATTGTATTCACTCTCTTTTAGTCCTTATTTATACATCGCTGTTCAGACAGAAGACTTTTGTTTCCCTGACAAGGCTGTGAAGTCCCTACATTTCCTTCATAAAGTGCGCACGGTCAGCATCACTACATTAATCAACTAAAGATCAACTCAAAACTTCTTTTGTCAGCTTCATCACTGAGGCTCAAGTAGCCCTTCAGTGACACAAAACCAAAAATGTGTTGCTTTTGACTCATCTGTGTTGAAGAAATCGACATCTGGTGTTTTCATAGGATATGTACTGTTTTCTCTTCCACAAAAATCGATAAAACCTGCACATGTTATTTTAGCTTTTAGGATATTTTTTTTAGGAAAAAAGGAATATATTTCTTAAAAATATTAAGGATATATAAATATTAAATGCATAATTATTATCATTGTATTTACATATTAATCAGGAAAAACCTAATTCTGTAAACATCTATGAGTGAGTGCGCTAGAATATAATTTGCTTCATTACTTCTAGACATGGACTAAAAGCCTCAGGTATCCCTGGTTAGTAATATTTTATCCAAAAGTCATTTATCAGAAATTCTATAGAGATGGATTATAAAGAGACAGTGAATTTTTTTTAGATGATTACAGTTGACCTAATGTATGCTTAAAAACCATTGTGTGACAGCAGACAAAACATCAGCAGAGACTTGCCAAGAATCAGAGAAGTCCTTTTTTTTTTTTTCAAACCCTGAATCACACGCAAGGGCAAAGGCGGACAATACAGCAGCACCAGGAAGTCTGCAGGGGATGTGTGACGGCGCACTGTGCACCCCTCTTAAATTAAAGACAAAGGGACACAGGCTGGGACTGTGGTAGACACCCCTAGCGTCCCCCAGGCTCCTATCAGCTCCGTCGGCAGATGAGCCAGATAAAGACGTGTGTGCTCTGGAGGAAATGAACCCTGCTGACCCGCAGCCCTGTAAACAGCTGGAGAAGAGCCCCTGACTCTCTCTCTCACTTTTAATGTCATGTCTTCCCTCCCGCACTCACTCCCATTGGCTCTCGCTTTGCTCGATCTTCCAGTCCAAGGTTACTCTCTTTCCCCAAATCTCTTTATCACTCTCTCGGAGTCTCCCTTTCTCCGTCACCCCCGTCGTTGTCCAGCACGATCCCGGGCCAGAGTAATCAGTCCCGCCTTTGATTACGCCACTCTGCCTTAGCGAGGAATGCATTGAGGGGAACTTTATCAGCATTGTATAACATCAGCACTTTCTCTCCGGCCCTGAGATAATTGAAGGTGGTACTCCAGGAAGCCCTGAAAGAGCCCTTGTCTGGGCCGGGGGAGGCCGAGCGGAGAGGGTGGGCGCAGGAGGGTGGGGGGCTGGGCGTGAGAGCAGGAAACCCTTCTTGGCGTGGAATGGAATGTTTCAAAAGAACGTGTTCGGAACTTCCAGGACGAGGGCGTCTGCCGCTGCACCGCTGGTCACTCGCGTTCACTGGAGCGCTGGCTCTGGAGAAGGCGGGAGGGGGGCGGAAAAGTGAAGCAGTGGCTCCCCTCTCCTTTCGATCTCTCTCTCTCTCTCTCTCTTTCTCACTGGCGGACCAGCCCACTCACAGGATATACGCAAGGGGGAAGCGTGGACCAGAGCGGATGGGGTCACCGTGGCGCAAGGCGGGGGTCCCGCATCCTGAGTTTACAGGGACAACCAGAGGCGGCAAGCTGGGGAGGGACGAGGGTTCTGGGTGTGTGTCAGTGTGAGCGTGAGCAGAGAGTGTGTGGGCAGCTGAGGAGGAGAGAAAAGACGTGGGTGTTGAGGGGGCGAGGACAGAAGAATGCTTGAGAGAGAGAGAGTGAGGGAAAGCAACAATCTCCACTGCTTTTCATCTGACACCTTTTAAAGGGCCAGCCAAGGGGTGGAGAAGGAGCCGGACAGGCTCCTTTTACTGTATCTCACGGTTTCCCACCCAGCATCCACCCAGACCCCTGCAAATAGGGCAGGAAAGGCATAACATCTTACTTATTAGGAGACTGATTTATTGCTCACAGAAGGAAATGCTTCGTTATTGTTCCTTTGAGTCAGGATTCTTTATTTTATTATATCTTTATATTCTTTTATTAAAACAAGTACACAGAAAAAGTGTTTAGCAATGTTACTAACAGATGTTTTTTGTGCAATAGATGAAGAAGTATTCCTAATATATACAATACTGTTTGGGGTTTATTTAGTAAGAATGCATTAAATTAGTAAATAAATAAGTAAACACTTTACATTATAACATTGTTAAAAAAAATTGTAATTACTCATCAATGAATCAGCTTCGCCAGAAGTATATTTTAAAATGCATTAAAATAGAAAACATTTATTTTAAATTGTAATAATATTTCACAATATTTTTTTTACAGTATTTTTAACCAAATAAATGTAGCCTTGATGAACGTAAAAAATACTTCTTTCAATAACATTAAAAATATTAATTAAATAAAAAATGTTACATAAATTCAAATAATTTTTTTATTAGCAGTACAGGAAGTGAATCAGATGCTGCTTCAGTTTATTCTTCAATTCAAATCAGATTCAAACTGGTAACTGTTTCTTTTTTCCGGAATCAGACTACTTTTTTTAATTGGACTCGCTCCATGTTATTTTTGTAAAGACATTTTTTGCACACTCTCTTTTTATTGCATCACATTTACTACCATTTTTTACAATTCGGTTCAAGTACAGAAGTTTACAAGCACTTCCATCGCATACTTAAATAAATCAGTCACATGATAAGATTTCCTTGACCATCGTGTTTCATATTAGCCGCCCAGTCAGACCGAAGTGAAAAATGAAGATTGCCTCCGCGTATATGTAGAAGAGTCCCATTGTTCTGCGAGGCATCTCCAACAGTCACGAAGTGTCAGACAATTATAACCATAGTTAGTCTAATCATTAATAGCCCGTTCGTTTCCTCAATAGGAATGTTTCACATTCCTGGATCAGGGTCAGATTCGCCTCCACTCACCGGCTCAATCCCTCATTGTCTTGTCAGCTACAGTATGTCAAACAGATGGTTGGCATGGTTACAAGGTATCTGGGTGCACGGTCTTGTGCCTTTTTAAAAGCTGCGTCTGCATGCTGGTGAAGTGATGGAGGAAGAGCGTGTGAATGCATGTAGCAGAATATAACACAAGCATGCAGGGCTATCTGCAGCAGATAAGACGCATGAAGTCATGCCTTTGCGGCATGACAATGACATCACAGCTGTGTCCCAGCATTTTTTTTTCCTGCCCACCAGCAGCCACCTAATATAGACATCCAGTGCCTGGGGCCAGACTGGCAGAGACCGGGACCCAGAAGGCATGCACATGAGCGTGAGGTGGCAGCACGCCACCCTGACGTCTCTCAAACGAATTCCAGTGTGGCTCAAGTGAGCCGAAAACACTCATGTGATTTTGGCTCATTCACACAAATGAGGGCAGTTTGCTGCCTCTGTCACCATGAGATCCTCAGTGTGCCTTAGGATTGATGTGGTCACCTGATGTTGGCAGCTGCTGTACCCGTTGTGCAAACCACCCCGGATGAGTCTGATTACAGCATGGGTCACTTTCTGAGATGGAGCCGCTTGTTTTGCAGGTGATGCTTAATGCTTATTTATAAATTATTATAAAATGATGAAAGCTCTGCTTTCGTTTCGAGTGAGACAGATGTTTCTCTGGGTTTAAGATAGTAGGAATCGTAGAAGCAATTGCTTACTAAATTGATTTGAGCCGTTAGGTACATAAATAATGCCTGTCTTGCATTCCTTCTAAATCTGTCTTGACCCCGTCTTGCGTCAGGTCACAGTTTATCAGGTTCCAGTGAGGTTGCAGAGGACGGTTATGGCAGGGTGGACGAGTCTTTCATCTTTACATTTATGGTGGTGTTGGCAGCTATAGCTCACACCTTTTACACCACAGCAATGTCAAGAATTTAGGGCTATTTCTGTGTTGTGGGATGGTTGTTGTCATCATTATGTGCTTATAGACAGGAGACCTCCAGCTCAAATGTACTGTTTGCGATATATATCTGTGAAACGAAAATGAAAAAAAAAAAGCAGTTTGAGGTGTTGATTTAATTTTTTATTTAGCTTTGTAATGGATCAGAACTGAAATTTAACGGTTTGTTTTCAGACAACAGAAAAAAAAAATAGAGAAACGATTTTTATGTTAAAGTGACTGGGTTTACAAAGTTTCGTACAAAGTTCATATAAGGTTAAATTTAAATGACAAAATTACAGCATGTAATTCTTTTTGTTTCTTATTTACGAAAGTAATACAATATAAAAGAACTGCAATATTTAAAAATCACAATCATACATTTTTGATGAAATATATAATTATAATGTACATTTTGATATATCTGTGTTCTATTTTTTCAATGTATGCACAGCATGTTTTTCCCTTTTTTAAAGTTGTTGAGTTGATTTGATATCTTAGGTAGCATTTAAGATAATTTACTTAAGTAGGAACACCGTTTTCAAATTCCTTTCCCAAATGAAAGGATTGGGAAGCACATGGTTGCAACAACAATCGCCCCTGCTTGCCCTGTGGTTACAATGTGGTCCTGACTCATAAGCTCTCAACCCACTGACAACAAAATGAACGAGAGCAAGTTTAATTGTCCGCAAAAAAAAAAAAAAAGTAAAAACGGCGAAGTGGCATGTTGACGCGTTACGATGTGTGATTCATCATCACCTCCTCCCTTCTATTGGAACACACGCTGTCTGTACTGTGGTCAAAATCTGTTTCACCGTGCAGACTGACACAGCAGGGGCTTGAACACTTTCTAAATGTTGTGTACAGATTGCTGTTAAAAGATGTAGGAGGGAGATATGTAGACTAAAGGCAATTTTACTGACCTACATAATGTCTTAAATCTTTGTAGTTCAGAGAGATTCACGTCAAATCTATAAATTACATAGAAGTAACATAAAGTGCCACTTAAAATCTAAAACTACTAATGATTTTCTTGTTTTTATTTTACACATTTATCTTAATAAATTTTTTTTTTTTTTACAATCTGAACTTTTGTAACAAGTTTGTTTAATTAATGATTTAGAAACCATTTAAAGTAATACTCAGTTTTATATTTTAAGTTTACTTGACAATATTGTAAATTCTAAAACTTGCTGTTTATTTCCAGGTTTATATTAGATTTATAATCCCAAATTCCAAGATTTTAAGAACTAAACTAATTGTAAGAATGCGTTGACAAAATATATCTACAAAATAGCTTAGAAATCAAAATGTTTGGAAATGATCAAACCACAAGTTTTATCTTTCTCACTGAATAGCATGACTAAAAACTTTTTTTCTCTGAGTCACATAGGAGACCTGTATTCCCCCTTTTCGCATCCCATGACTGAGCCTCATTTGAACATCCTGTAAAAGCAGCGGCGGTTGAAGAGCCGGTGGGTCGTCAGAGGGGCGGCTGCACTGGCTGACCGTCCGCTGTTTGTGTATTGTAAATGGGCAGTAGGGAAGCACAGAGCATCGCTGTGTTACTCAGGCAGCGGGGGTAAAATACAAGGCTTGTGCGAGCTTCCACGCGGCGTGGTTCACGGCACACGGAGATGACTCACTACTCTCTCTGTGACTAACAACTAAAATATGGCAGTTTAAAAGAAGTTTCAGTGGTGCTCCAGTTCCATAGGGTTGTGGAACGAGAGAGATGGACAGGTAGAGTTGTCATTTCTTCCAGGTCTCTGCATATCACTTTCTTTCGTTCTTTCTTTTATTTCACTGGAAAGGTGACGCTGTGAAATATTAAACAGCCGAGTGTCCCTCTGTGGTGTCGGGTTTCCCACAGCTGATGAGAATTCAGGTACTTTCTCCAAGATGGAGAATTAGGGTTTTATGAAGAAGATGAGCAGGGATGAGTCAAAGCAGCATTTCTGAAAGCTGGAACTGGATCAAAAATCTTTTTTAACACATTTTAATACATTATCACAACAATTATGATAGGGGGACATTTGTATTTGAACTAATGTTAGTATATAAGACATATAAGTCCTTAAAAAATTCTTATTTGGACTAAAGCTTTAGTTTGCCTATTAAAAATGTCTCGATTAAATCTTATTTAAAAGACAGATTTATCCAGTTGTATTGACTGTTGATTATAATTTGATTCTAAGTAATATCAGTTTGTTGAGACTCTCAAGAGGTTTGTTTTATGTCGTCACGAAAGGCATGCTTATTTGACATTGGTGGACCCGTTTAGAAAACGTTTAGACTGGTTGGTACAGAGCGAATTCTTCACTGAAAGACACTAACGTTCCTCGGTCACATAAGTAGGGGAGTTTCCTGCTCCTAAAGATCGAGGCGTTTTTCACCACGACTGCCGGCTTTTCTCTCTCTCTCCCTTCCTCTCTTTCGCTCCCTTCTTTTTTTCTGAATGGGTGTCCTCTCTCTAACCTCTCAATTCACAGCAGCATTGAAACAGGACACTACCCTGAACACTGATAGGCTGCGGCTAAATCGCTCAGCCCCTCAACCCGACACTATAAGTACTCTGGCAGTCCGTCTCCAGTGTATGACTGACTGTTTAGAGGGAGAGAGGGAGAGATAGAATGGGAGGGGGTGGTAGAGAGTTTAAATTCAGTGACAGTGATAACAATGATATTATTCGTTCTTCGCTGAAACGGGGAAGCACTTTCAGCGTCTACGGCACGCTTCCTCTGTCTCTATCGCTTTAAGAGTGTTACTGATTAGTCACTAAAGAATGCGAGTGGAAAGAGAGAGAGAAAAGGGACAGAGTCAGAAGGGAGAGACAGACTGAGAGCGTTCGTGCCTGGAACTCGTATGGAGAAGACTGATAATGCTGAGCTGAGTAGAGTTTTGTTTTATTTTCCAGCAGTTCGGAGACGTTAATGGAGCTCTCACACTGTGTGTGTGTGTGTGTTTGCGGCTCCTGAAGACGAAGGGGGAAGTCGGGGACCCCGCACATGCAGGCAGCACTCAGCCATCAGGAAATACTCTTTTCACCCAGACAGAGTAAGTCAATGAGAGGGGAAAAAAGACAGAGAGCTCTGGCTACTAATGGATATCATATGGTGTGCTTTAAAACGGAGAAATTGTTTGCAGGTTTTAGATAACTAGACTGAGAAATTTTTCTCAAAGTTTGATAGTGTAACATACTGTTAGAGTGTTTGTGTGTATATATATATATATATATATATATATATATATATATATATATATATATATATATATATATATATATATATATGTGTGTGTGTGTGTCTGTGTGGGTGCATGTTAACTTTATCTGGATAGGACTGCCATTCATTCCATGTGCTTTCATTTTCATCTGTCACATGATAAAACTTAACGGAAAGAATTGATGTTTTTAACCTATCTGAAACTAATTACAGAGCAGATACGGAAAATATCTCAGCTTGTCAGTGTCGCTAAAGTGTTGAAACGCTGTTTTTGGCTAATTCTAGTAGCTGTTGTCCAGACACAACATGTGGGTCTTTTTTGAGAAAGAATTGTCAATGTGCCTGTTGGAGGCTGAGAACATATTTTGGGGGTTTCCCCTGGGAGAGCGGTTGTTGCATTCCACCAATGAGAGAGCGCTCTGTGGCGGCTATGGCTAGCGAGCACAGAAGGAGGAAGAATTTATAGAGAGTACCCTACACAATGCTGCTTCTTATGAATGGAGCGTGTGAGTATCACCTCTGATTGGCCGGCTGCTCTTGGGTAATCAGAGGACACATTCTCTGGTTTGCCGGCCGGCCCACTAGTGGCCAGCCAGTGGGTGGAATCACCGGTGTTTAGATTTACCTTCTATGTGTTCTCAACCAGCTGTTGTTACAATACTGGGCAATAAAGGCAGAGTGTTTGTCCGTAGTGTGGAGATATATTTGTGGCGATATTTGTGAGGCTGTGTCAGTACGTAGAACAAAAAACTGCTCAGGGCTGCAGATGTTTATCTTAGTCAATGGCCAATCAGAATGTGAGAGAGACACTAGATTCGGCCCTATGCCCAGCTGTTGTCCTTCAGGATCTACTGTACGTGAATGACCTTCAAAGGAGTTGAGTTGAATTACTTACTTTGAGTCAGAACTTTTTCTGTTGTTGAATATACATGTACAAAATTAGTATGTAATGTTTAATCATAATCAAATTTTGATTTAAACAATGAAAATAATTGTATTTAAAGAAATGTGTGTATATATATAACAAAGATTAAATAGATAAAAATATAATATTTATAATGTTACAAAGATTTTGATTAAATGCTGTTCTTTTTACATTTATATTCACCAAATAATCCAGAAAATATTTTGCAGAAAATCTGATATTATTTTAGCATGTTAGAATTATTTTTGAAGGACTGAAGGATTTTTGAAGGACACTGAAGACTTAAATTTAAAATATTTAAGATATCAGTAAGCTAAAGGTTTGTAGGTAGGACAAATGAAAATGTAATTTTACACTCTTGACTTACATAGCATTCCACTAACTCTTCTCCCAGTCTATCTAGGTTGCTGCAGACACAGGAAGTGCAGTTAAAGTCCCTTAAACCGTCACCTCACACACTAACCTAATTATTTTATTGCCGACTATACACAGGCGCCTTCCGGAAACTACTGCAAACAATAGCTACCCTAAAATTAGATTTCAAGGCTACCTGCCATCATGTAAGCCCCTGACAGGAAGTGAAGTCGAAAGATGTTGGGCGTTGGGTGTGGAGAGGGTGTGTGTGTGTGTGCATGCGAGACTGACGCCTCATACAGCCGGAAAAATGTGCCGGTCACACGTTGACCCCCGTGCTTGCAGATGGGTGCGGCGGTAGAACCTACACCCACCAACATGCTCACGCATCCTCCGTGTCTTTGTGTTTCTAAAACTATACAAAATCTACCACTCCCTCCAGTCCTGCTCACACCAGGCAAGTTCTCATGCCCACCCAAGGAAGTTAGGCTTAAAGGGATTGTTCACCTAAAAATTACAATTATGCTGTCATTTACTCACTCTTGTGTCATTCAAACCTGCATAACTTTCATTTTTCCCGAAGAACACAAAATAAGATGTCTTGAACAAGGTTTTATTCACATAATGTGAAATAAAGTCAATGGGGTCAAATGAAGACATTTTTTTAAATATGTTATTTTGTTTGCATACAAGTTTGGAACATAAATGATTGCAGAATTTTAATTTTTGAGGTAAACTATACCTTTAAGTAGCATTCTTTTTTTTTTATTCCTTGCGAGGTAGGAATTTTGTCCTTGTATTCACCAGCATGATCCTCGTGAAAGATCTGGGTTTATCATATCACAGGGCTTCCGTTGTCTCTGAAATGTGCATGATAGTGTAGTGCAATGCCCACAAGGTATTTAGATGAGATGATAAAGTGTTATTTTATCAAGACGTCTTGCCAGCTTTTGCTCAAAAGCTGTCTCAAGGCTGAAATTAGCGAAATGCTGCTTCTCTTATTTCTAGGTCATGCTTTTTCAAACTGAGTTTCAGTGGCAGTTGTGAATCATCAGGTGGCTTTTTTAGAGGAAGAATTGTCAGACTTACACTCCCTGTAGAGGGAGTGGTGGGAGTGACTAGTGTGGGGAGCCTCTGGCACGTTCCACCCGTGTAGAGTGCTTTCGTATCCATGGGTGTGTACCGGCAACATTTATGTCACTGTGCACGGCACAACCTTGACATACCTGTCGAAAATGTGCCACAGGGTCAGTTTTGTCAGCTTGTGTAAGCGTTCTTACGCTGCATAGTCTCTTGCGCTTATCGCTTTAAGCAACAGCACAATTCTCTCTCAAACACAAAATCTGGTCTTCATAAGGCAGGCTTCCAGTAAGAGACTTGCTTTTGTTCCCAGCTCTGTCTCCATGCCTCCCTGCTCCTGATGTAATGATAGTTGCAAAAAGATGCAACAGAGGGAGGCAGCCAAAGAGAAGGTGTGTAAGTGACGTACACACTCAGGTAACGGCACAACATGCACACCCAGGGCTTTGTGTAACCGTGCCCATATATGGGCAGTGTTTCCCCACCTGTGCAGAGTGCAGGCAGTGCACTGAATTCCGCGTAGTGACGAGCGTAATACGTGAGGCAACACGTCATGGAAAATGAGAATCAATGGTGATTGCAGTGTTTCCTCTCTCTCTTTCTTGTTCGGTGTTTCCAGTGTCCAATCAAAGTAAATTATGAAGCAGGTAGCAGATTGTCCACAGCTACATGCAAACCATCCTGTTAGAAAGGTTGTGCACCATTAAAGCAGCATTGAAAATGCCAGTTAAATACTGAATACATGCATATAGTATATGCAGTACCACACTGTGGATGTATGTTGGATAATTAATTTTTGATAAAGTTGATCAATTTAATTTTTTCTGTATAAATTACCTGTAATTACACGCAGTGTTTATTTACAGAAATATTAGATACTAACTAATAACTAATCATTAGAATAATGAAGTGTTAAATCATATCTCATTATATTTAAGCGATTAGATTTCGTTTCAGTAAACCACTATGAAACACGCCATTTTCTAATTTACTCAATACATTATAGTATTAACATTTATTTTTATATTTATTTCAACAGTTGTGTTGCTGCATTGCAATATTCAAGTCTTGATATGTTCACTCTTTCGGCAGTATTGAATTTTCTGTGTGATCCTGTTCTGCAACAGTTTTAATAACAACTTGTAGACACATAGGACCACTGGCAGCACATAAAGCAAAAAAGAAAAGCAGCCCAACATCATGCCCTGGAAGACCTGCATCCAAACTCTTTATGGCCTCTGCGATCTGTGCTCCAGGGTTAAGGTGGTTTGCCTATCAGTGGCAGGGTTAGTGCACTCTCAAACAGAGTGAGTATTATAGCTATTTTAAGAGCGTTGTGTTGCCTTAATGGAGAAGAATTTATCGGTCCTCATTTAGGTGTAATGCTATACGCTTCACTGTGCTTCGAGAGTGGGACCGGGCCCAGGGCAGCACTGGGAGTTGTTCGCGTTGGGGAATAGAAGGCTTTTGCTCTCCAGGCCAGCGTGTGAGTGGGTGTGCTGTGGGCCAGACTCCTTCATTCTCCCTCGATCTTTCTCTCCCTTCTCGCTCGAGCCTGCACTTCTGCCAAGGACTTGTAAAGGGACTGTAGGCTCTGTTGTGTGCCAGCTCTTTCCCATCAATACAGCCCTCTGGAAAGAGTCTCTCGCTTCTCCTTACCGAGAGTCCAGTGCAGAGCTTCCAGTAGCTAGTCTCAGAATGGCAGGAAAGCATATATATGTGCGGCTTTTCGTGCATATGGTAGTTTGGCGTGAGACTTCACCGTCCTCCTCAGAGTGCTACGGGATCGTCTTTCACTTCAAACCTGACCCATCTGCAGGGTTTTACTCTAATGGGAGCCGCATTACAAGCCATAAAGCAAATGCACTTCCCGCCTCCAAAAAGGGGAAATCCTAGTGCAATGGCAGCATGGACGAAACCTCTCACAACTCTTCTGTGAAATGGAGCCTCTTTCTCTGATCCAGTCTCTCACTAGTTAGCGATGTTTTAGAAGCAGTTCAGAACCAATTACGCTCACCCTCCCAACAGCAGATTGAGCGCCCTTATCTGATCTATCCGTCAGGCTAATGGAATTACACGTTGATTCGTAGAAAGTTGGTAAAAAGCAGAGATCTGTCTCTTCCCTCCCCCTGTAAGGGGGCTTAGGGGAAATGAAATGAATCTCGCTTACACCTTTCATGGAGCCAGGGCCAAACTTTCCACGTATGATCGTATCACCAATACTCTATCGAGGTTGATTATCAACACTAGGCTGCCCAGACGCAATCCCTCATCAAGCCTGGTATGGCACGGTTACTTACTCTAAATTAAATTACACTTTAAAGCAACCATCCTCCATTCTCAATGACAGGAGACCACCTCTTTGTGAAAGTGATCTTTTTTTTTGTTTTGAATGAAGCAGAGACCCGGTTACTGCTTGTTTTCAATACGACCACATTCATAGCAAACAGCCGGTATTGACAGAAAGCAGTCCAGACTTCTTTAGAAGCATTGCCCCGTGTAGGTAGGAGGTCAAAGGCGGCAAGGACTAAACACAGCCAGAGCCTTCAGTAGAAAATTGATTTTTGCCGTAAGCCATGAGCGCCAGCTGTCAGACAGTTCACCTTAAAGATCGAAAATAGTTCTGCTAGTAAACTGGGCAGCCTTATAAGTGATTCTATGTACTTCAGAAATTTAAGGGTCAACAAAGCAATCCTCGGTGTCATCTAAACAGAGCTGAAATGTTGTAATGGTGATTCTGAGTGGTTTGAATCATTCATCACTTATTGATTCTTTTGTGCTCTCCTGCAAACACACTGGCATGTACAAATAGAAATGCACACACACAAATGCCAACGAAGACTTGCCTGGGTTCCATCCTTCCTCCTGTGCTCAGGGCTGCTACGGGTAATGATTCAGTTCCTGTTTGGCTGCCGACCACGTTGACTGCATTCTGGTCAGGGGCTCGGCTGCTGCTCCTCTCAAAATCTGGATGTGGTCAGGCCAGTCATCTCCTAGGAAGCCAGGAGGAAACCCACATCAACTGAAACTTGCTGGGCTCCAGGAATAGCCTAGCTCAGGGAGGTTACCCTGGCAGCTTTCTCTCTTCCCTTTCTCCTCCCCTCCAATCTTCAGCCTCCCCCTAAAAAGACAGCTCTGGCCCACGTCTTGTAAATAGTGAGTAGTACAAGTAGAGGCTCATCAGTTCTGGTTTTGGACCTGCCCCGGTATCTGGATCCGCATCAATAAACACAAAGCCTGCTGTGATCTGGGCTCTGCCTGCAGTGAACGTCTTCATTAGAGATGATTGATCATTATCATTAATGTTGCTGAACATTTTTCATCAAAAGCGGCGCTATATAAATCACATTCGCTATTTGATTCGGTTTTCATTATGGAGCCGAGAGAGACATCGTTCTCTTTCCTTGAAATATTGCTCTGGAGTTCCCCTCAAGGCTTTGACGAGTTGTTACTTTGATGTCTGTTCATAAGGCCACCTTAAGGCCCTCGCCTTTTAAGAAACATCATGAATTTACCTGTCATGTTTTGTGCATTTCTCTCTTTGATCGCTAACAAAAATAATTCCAATGCTGTTAGAAGGTGCTGTGCAGGAGTCATAAGCAAGAGGTCTTTGGCTCAGTCTACAGATGGATTTTTAGGGACATTTTTACATTAAGTGCAGGGACAAGGAAGGTAGCATCTCATCCTTTAGCGCTTTGAAAAAACCTTTTGTTTGTGAGCTCAAAGAAAAGCCCAGTGTGGGGTGAAAAGAGGGCCTCACTCTTTCAGTAAGGTGCCTATGTTGGTTTGGGTCCCTCTGAAGATCCATTTTTGACATTTCTTAGTGTTATTGAGGACTTGCATGGCATTTGAGGTATGTTTAGCTATGTGGGTTTTTAATTCAAATAATTTATTGTTTCTCTCTTTTTCTTACAGGCTTATTCAGACAGGCTCCATCTATTCAGATCATGTGATGCTCCATGTCTTCATTTCAATTTAGGTGAGCACATGATTATATTTCATTTATATATCATTTAATATTGCAGCTAATTTCCTGTCTCACTGCATTCACCGACTTTCACTTCAGTATCTTTAGGATGCATAAATGTATAATGAAAAAATGCGATAAAATAACAAATTCAGAGCGTTCGAATTGAATACAATTTTTCATAAACCGTCAGCTTCCACATCAGTGTCTGCTGCAAAGCTATTACGCTTTAACCATCACAATTTAATCTGCAATGTGCAGAAATGTCTGCTGCAGCACTTTGTAAAGAACCTTAGCTCAGAACATTAGTATCTACAATACAAGCCGTGTCTTATGTGCTGACTAGCAGGGCCCTGGGCTGAGCAGTGACTGTGGAAGGTTATGAATGGAATGTGCCGGAATTCTCCTAATGTTTACAGGTCATTCATGTGAAGTCGCGGGCTGGGGCTTCTCCTTAGGGGCAAACAATAGTGTTGCAGCAGGAAGCACATACCTCCCTCGAGAGCCTCACGGCACACTCCCCCACCCTGTTATAGCGAGAAATCAAGAAAATAAAGAACAGTGCAAATTAGGAAGGCTTAAAGGGGCGGTAGATGCATGTATATTTGTAACTTCACCACATGAATTGTTTAGTTTACTTAAAGCATGGCTTTTGTGATTCATGTCTTTACAAAGTGTCCATAAGTGCATTTAATTTCAAGAGCTTGTTGTTGGTGCTGCCAGAAGAAATACAATAGGAATGTAAATGGAACAGAATGAAACAATATAGCTGTCAACATCAGCTGTCATTCTGGAAATGAAACAGCAAATTTTGTCAAAATTTTGAAACCCTAAAATTCAAAGCACTTTATGGTCAACAAAGCAGACGGTGAATTTTTCATTTAAATCGCATAATCATAACTGTAGCATAGCATAACATAAAAACCCACGTTTACAAGACACAACAACACAGAGATCTATTCTGCAAGCACCATTCTATTAAGGCCACTCTCACATGACAGTTCACTGCTCACTAAATGGCCTTAACTGTTTCATAAGAATTCTCTTACAAAAGAGTACTGTGTCCGTACCATGGTACTGTGATAGTATCTTGTTGTACTTTGATATATGGGTCAATGGTGTGACACTCATTTATATATATATATATATATATATATATATATATATATATATATATATATATATATATATATATATATATATATATATATATTTAATTAATTTATATACACTGCTATTCCAAAGTTTAGGTTGGTAATACTTTTTGGTTTTTAAAGAAATCTGTAGGCAGTAATAAAAATATTATATAGAACAGTAATATGTATATATAGTGAAATATTCATACATTTTAAAATGTAATGCATACCTGTGATTGCGAAGTTGAATTTTAACATCTATTACTCCAATCTTAAGCGTCACATGACGCTTAAGAAATGTATAATTTGCTGAAATGATGCTCAATGAACAGTTCTCACGCTGAAAACAGCTGTGCTGCTTAATATTTTTATGGAGACTGGGACTTTTTTCCTTCCAGGATTCTTTAATGAACAGCATTTATTTGGAATAGAATTCTTTTGTAACAACATAATTGTCTTTGCTCTCACTTTTGATTTAATGCATCCCAGCTGAAAAAAAAATCGTTTTTTATTGAATTAAATTCATTTTGATATTTTAGTAACACTAGATTAGAGAACACATGTTCACTTTTAATTAAGAGTTTTCCCTTAATAAACTCCTAATTTGCTGCTTATTACTAGTAAGGTAGTTGTTAAGTTTAGGAATTGAGTCAGGTTAAGGGATATAGAATATGGTAATGCAAAATAAGGCATTTATATGTGCCTAATAAGTACAATTAAACAACCAAACTATTTAGTATGTCTTAAGGTACTTAATAGATCATTATTTTCAGGCAAGGTTCCCATTAAATGCCCATCTTTTTACTATTCTAGGCTCAATCGGGCACAGTCATTCAATCCATTGTCTCTTTTTTAAAAAAACCCTCAGTAGTTCTCTGACTTCAAGCTGTCACTGTCCCACAGTTTAATCAGACTGCAAGCCAGCCAGCAGTGACAGAGCACTGGAATTCAGGTTAGGAATGAACTCCCTAATGGAGAAAAATTGGAGTCAAGTGACCATCAGCTGGTCGAAGTATGTTTGATCAATACAGTCACAAGGTCTCAGGTATGCAGAGCTGGATCCTTTACAGAAAAGGGGCAAAGACAGCCTACAATCTCCGCATGCTCCTGTCAGTCAAACAGCTTTATTGTTAGCCAGTACAATAATCTTGTACATAAACGGCCTTACACTCTCAGCATCCTTGCCAACAGGAAGTATTTAGCGCTATGTGAGTCACTCTCTTTTGTCTGTCTAGCTGAGGATGACTTAATTAGTCGACAACCCAATCAAAGTGCACCTTTGGCGGCTAACAAGCACCCACTTCTAATTAATAAGACTTGAATCGAGCGCTCTGACTGATGTAGCCTAATGCGTGCCAAACCACTAAGTGGGTTCGGAAAATAATAGTCGCAAAACCAGGCTTACATTTCATGATATCTAACAGCCTTAACACAATGCTCAGGTCAAAGAAAAAGGTTTATGGTACCATCTGTTATGAGAAAAATGCACAACACAGGTCTGGTTAGGGTAAAAGGGTGTGATGAGCACCTTTAAAACACGCCGGAGCCGTGGCCCCTGTCTGCCGTCCTGCCTCCAGGCTAATGGGAAAGAATGAGAAATATTTGCGAGAGTGCTAACGCCATGCTTAAAAATGCCCATCAGGAGATTAGCTCCCCCTCCCCGGTGCAGCCTGTCTGTGCGCTGCAAGCAAAAAGGAGGGCTGTTGTCGTCCTCCAGAGCTCCAGACACTTTGATTTGGGGTTGTCTAACCATTCGCTTCTTTGTCTCTGTCTTCCTCAGGCGCTGGGGACGGCTCAAGTGGACGAGTGCTGCCAGCGGCTTGTTAGGGTGCTCATGAGGTGCTCAGTAGTCAGTGTAGATCCTGTGTTGCAATCAGCAGCTACATCTGGCTACTGGGTCTCTGATGGCATTTTCTGCTTCCTGTTGGCACATTCCTTTCAGATTGTGTGGTATGTTATCACAATGTGTGCCTCATCCTGTCAGAATAGGACTCGCTCTTTCATGGACGTTAAAGAGGGCTCTTGTCACAACACCCCTCTTCGACCAGAGCGATTTGGTAGAGCTTTTGCACTTTTAGCCTAGTTTACTGTGGGCTTTTCCTTTTTTATTTTCTTAAATAAATTTAATCAAGGTGAGTGAACTGTCAAAGTGGAGCTAAAAGTCTCGGGAACCCATTTCAGACGTCTTTGAAAGAAAGGATTGAGACATTGTTCCTTGTTTGACTGCTGAAGATTCAGTTTAAGTGATTAGGTAACAAAGGACAAGGCGACATGTCACATTCTCTTTGTGATTTGCCTGTCACAAGGGGCTGTCTTTGTGCAAATGTTTTTGAGTTGTTGAAGGCTGACAAATAATTAGAGTTAAATGCGCAGACATGCTGAATCGCATTGGTTTTGGGGAGCGAAGGATGAATTCTTTTGTGTTGTCGTGAACCTGGCATACAATGTAGATTTCTGTGTGGTACAATCTACAGCTACATTGTCTGCTGGGTTTCAGGCCAGCAGAAAAATCCTGCTCTGCTCAGAAATTGAAAAGGTGAGTCGTTAAGATGTTACGCATGCTTGAAAAAGACTTATTCCTACTATGAGAATACAATAAAAGTACTGAAAGTATAAAAACTATGATGTGTCCAATTATTTCTATTCGTGTTTATTCTTACCGTGGGTTCAGCTTGATATTTGTAGAGCTGCACGGATTCTATCCAATGACAGACTGTCAAATTTCACCAGGGATTAAAAAGGCATCCAAGATATTTCAGCCGTACACCCAGAAGAGCTTCTTATCACTATTACCCATCTGCGTCTGAAAACACCCACCCACAACACACACACATACACACACACACGCACAATGAAAGTTAGAAGAAAAATTCAGCATTCGTGCAATATAAATTCACATTCTGAAATCTACCTATATTACGCACCGTTATGTCTTTAGGGATTCTGCGCATAGAAAAACTAATGAAGAACTGAAGAAAGCCTGAAGCCTCCAGAGAACTCGGTTCATTAAGTCCTCACACAATCTGACTATGATATTGACAGAAATGCCTTGCAGGAACGCTGTAGCACATCTCTCACAATCCTCACTTTGTGTTATGTATCTTTCTGTAATGCATTCACACAGTAGCGAATGCCAGCATATTCTATATTACTGCATAATATAAAAGCAGTCCAGAGAATTTATGACACTGCATAATAATGCAATTTTATTAAACAAAATACCTCTTGCGCTCCAAAGAGCACTTGTGGTTTGCTATGATTAGGTTTTTGTGAGTTTTTAAGGGAACGGCATTCCAGAAGTTCCATTTGAAATTCCTTTTGTAGTCCCTGGGTGTTTCCTGAAACAAGCAATTAGTTTGTTTACCCTGATGCAAATATGCCCAATCTGAACATATTTGATGTTTAACGTAGTTGAAGCAACTTGAGAAACATCACAAACAATTTATCACAGAAGAGCTTAGTATATTCACAATGTCAAATTTTCACAGTAAGCGAACATAAGGAGGGAGATTTTGGAGAGATGAGATTTCTACCAAGCATGACGCATTCAACAAAATGTCCTGGTACTTGTCATTTTCACACCTGTTTAGGTCACGGTGTTAAGGTGCAATCACACTTAGACTTTGAGCGGCATTCACTTCCATCCATATGCATGCGAGTGGGAAAGCGGAAAAGCGAACGCACGAAGAAGTTTTGCAAACTTGTATCAAAGTACAAATTTGGTCCACTCTGACCTAGATATTTACATAAAGTTTGTTGACCAATCACAGAGCTAAAAATCACAGACTCACCTCTTGGGTCAAATAAAAAGAACAAATCTCTGCATACTGTTTGCAAATTTCCAATGAAAAAGTGTATAATGTTTATTTTGCATTTATATAAAGTCATTTAATTATTTTCTTCAAAAAGTGCAACATTGCCATTAGGATATTTAACGTAACGACACATGCTCAAAGCCTGAGCGTGTACAAAATAATGAAGAGAGAAATGAAAGTAGATGGGGGGTCTGAATGCAGCAGGCCATTATGGCAGTCGGGCACAGGTGTTTCCAATGATGCCATTTCCCCTTGCACTACTGTTTGTACAACAGGAATATGGAGGCAGGTGGTCATGAGCCTCTGTATGCGCTCTATACTGTGAGCTACTGCTTAGCCAGCGGATACTGGAACCACTTCAATAAAACAACAGGAACAGGGAAAACACACTCGGGCTGCTCCAGGAACAGCCACTTCCCATCTGTCTGCTCACCCCAACAGACACGTCATGTGAATGTATTCCCTTTCGTGAAGCGCTAAATTCACACCCCTCAGACGAGGGACAAAACCATTTCACAGCGATTAAAATGTCTGACAACTGTTATATTTTAATTGAAATACAAAATATGATAAAAGCTTGTTTTTGCTTAAGCGTACGTTTTACATTGAATTCTTACTATTAACAAACAATTACCTACAAATTTGTGTCAATAAACTATTAATTTGCTAGTTATAGTTCAGGTATTGAGTATAGGATTACGGATGTAGAATATGGTCATCCAGAATATGTGCTTTATAAGTACTAATAAACAGCTAATACGTCAATAATAAGCATCAATCTTTACATTTTCAGAATCAAACACATGACGCTGCATTGCTAACACCTGTTGCACGGAAGTCCCGTATCTGCTAACGAAATCACAGATCATAAATGGGCGCCACTTTCTTTTCAGACAAGAACATTTTGGTTATTTGTGAGCTAAAACTCTGACGTTGCAGTTACCCAAATGGAGTTTTTTTTCGCACTAACATTTCCAGAGGGGAAAGTGTCCAGGGTGAAAGTATTCCAGTAATGTAAACCTCTGAATGGCGTATAATGGAAGTAAATCGCTCCTTTGATATCTTGTGGGGCAAGAGCTGTGTGATGACATCAGCAGGGGTCCTCCAGGGCCATGGTTGGGCTCGCGTGGAATGCTAATTGATGCACTGTCAGGACTTCCCTTGGGTAACTAAGAGGACTGATAGAGGCAGATTAACCGCAGAGAAACTTCCACGCATTTATCTGACCATCGAGACGCCTCTACATGGCTTCTTTTAAATGGGTCAAAGGTGAAGGGTGCAGTGCGGGGTGAGAGGGCTGACGTCATTTGTTCAGAATATCTGCACGGTGAGCTTTGCTGTCGTCAACACTGCATGCAGTTTTCCACCTCGTTTTATTTTCTCTCACCATAAATCAGATACGAATGAAGTCACGGTCGCACAAAACACACACACACACACCCGCACACACACACTGCAGTGCAGTTGGTTTGAATGTGGTGTAATACCCAGATAACCTGCAAAGGTCGTATAGCGACATTAATCTCAGTCAGCCCTGACCTTTTCACACCCCACACAAGAGTAGATCTATTCAAATATATTATAGATATTCTTTCTACCTCCCACAGTCTTTGTAGCGCGTTATAATATTGGACTGTAATGCAATACAATATGGAAACGCTGCATATAAAACACTAGGCAAAGCAGGGGATCCCGAGCATGCACTTTATATGTCTTTTATATGGGGATATTAGTTTGCGCGCTTGGATGTGTCTTTGCATAAGGCATTAAAAGGCACTGCGGAAATTTTCTTTGGCGCACAAATGCATTTGACAATAAAACCCCACATTAAAAGAGTGCTCGCAGGAGCATTGTATTTTCTCTTAATACCTGAGTGACTCATAGAGAATCTCTTAATATCAGCGCAGCTTACGTGGCCCTCAGTGCCAAGGGCAGATTAGAAACTGACGAAAGTTTCTGCATTTCACTTAGCTGCATAGACTCTATTCCATCTGCTCGCTTGGGTACCATGGAGACAAGGCCCTGTCTCGACTGTGAAGATTTCTGGACGGAGAGCTCTTGGTGCGAAAACTGCCTCTCTCCAAATGCTCTGAAAGATGAGCCAATAATTATATAGGCAAATAAATCCTTTTTATTAAAAATTGTGTTAATAGTCCCAAAGGTTGTTGTTTAAAAGCAAACAAGTTCCCTTAAGACACCACTAAATGGTTTAAGAAAAACGGTTTGTTTTATTCATAATGCGCATTACATAAATGTAACCAGAAATAAAGGTTCCATTGCATTAAGTCACATATTATATACTTAACATTTTTTCATTTGTTACAGCACTTTATACTTAATTTAATACTGATTTTTTACTTGCAGTGTTAAAAATGTATTATATGTATATTAATGTATTTTTATTTATTGATATTAGTAGTAGTAGTGTCAGTATTAGTAGTCTTTATTTATTTTTTCTAAGTGGTATTGGTATTAATCACACTTCATTTTAAGGTCAAATTCATGCCATTAACAAAACATTAACTGCAACTTAGGGATGTAAAATAAGGGCATGTAGAATATGTGCTTTATAAGTACTAATAAACAGCCAATATGCTAATATGATAATAAGCAATTCGTTTAGAGTGAAAATTGGTCCCTATACTAGTATTACAGTTGGTATTTTCTTCCAGTTTTTAATAAGATCCATAAAATAAGAAAAATGTATTATATGTAGAGCATTAACCTTGACTAATTAGGATTAGGATAGGATTTTTATTGTTAGTTCATGACATGTAATGCATTAAAGGAAAAAGAAATTAAAAAAAAAAATAAAGAGGGTGTAACTATAAGAGGGTGTGTAATTGGACAAAACTGCATAGCTGTAAAGTCCATTTAATCAAGCTTCTGTCATCTGAATCAGATCTTTTGCTGTGAATGATAAAAGAGTCTCATGGGAGCCGGAAGCTGCCTATCCAGTACCAAATCTCTGTACAGATTGATGTCTTGCATTCGAACCCTGATATGACTCATAGCTGCGCCTAACGCATGTGCTATGGGTTTGGTGTGACCGTTTGGCATCTCTGGCGGCCCCCTGTGTGGGTGGGAATGCATTCTGTCTGCATTACTCAGTACTAAGTACCTGCGAAGATTTAACAACACGATACACTCCATCAACATGCTGCAAGTCTTGTCCTGCTGTAGAGGTTTATACGTTTATCCTGTAGGTAACGCTGGCTACCTCTTGCAGTGTACAATACACACATGTGCCGGTCTCATGACCATGGCAGACTGGGTGGGAAGACGGTGGAGGGTGGGAATGTGTTAAGTATATACATAGAGACCACACCGAGTGGAAGTCACGTATCAGGGTCATAACAGTGTCTGTGTGACATGACGTTGTGGAACAGGAGCCACCTCAACTAACAGATAAAAGGAACATTTTGACGGTTGCTTCCAAGGTTAACTATTACAAAAACAAAAACTAACAGTAATCTTTAACAGACATGAAAAAAAATATATATATATAATTTTGAAATGTAAATGTGCATTACAAAATTAATAAAGACTTATTACAATTACAGAGAAAATGACATTTAAATAATCTCTTTAACTGGGCTACTAGAAGTGAGTTAATCTGATTGAATCAATTGGTCTTGTGGACCCCCAACCACAGCATATTTGTATGTCTCCCTCGTTTAACACACCTGATTCAACTCTTCAGCTCATTAGCAGAATCTGCAAGACCTGAACTGGTTGTGGCCTATGACAATCAAAATATGCCATTGCTGGGGGTCCCTAGGACAGGTTTGAGAACCACTGATCTAAATAACCAACACAATTAACTGAGATTCAAAAACAGCATAAAAAATGTAATATTTTATAACATGTATACACTAATAAATTACTTACAAATCATTAGCAAAATATTGGTTAGTTAATACATTAACAGACTATTATATAGTGAGTTATATATTCATTAGCACTGTAATTGGCACAATTTGTATTGTTTAATTAAAAGGTAAGGTATTGATGCATCAGCTGCAGTTTATAAACTAGGAATTAAACGTTTAGTTTGTTAATGATTTGTAAGTACTTTATTAGGGTATAGTTATTATAAAGGGATAACAATTAGTCAAATATTCTTCACTATTTATGTTTTATATGTTTGTTTATTTGGTTGAGTTGGATATTAGTTAATACATTACGATCATTAACAAAAGCATTTATTTATTTATTGTAAATGTATGCACTACAGTAAAACATTTTTTAATGTAATTTATTTATGTGGGAGCTGACTTGGATATCAAAAGTATTTTATATATTTATTACTATTATTATGTTGATGACTTTATGATTATTAATATTTTTTGCGGAAACTATGAAGCTGTGACGGAATTTTATTAAGGATAATCAACAACAACAGACAGAATAATCAGGCAGTGAGTCAAAACTGGGAAGGCAGTCCAATCTGTCGACATACAAAGGGAAAATCCAGAAGACAAAAGTAACAAGGCAAGCAATGGGTCCAAACACAAACATCAGTCCAAACAGGTTACCAGAATCAAGGGGAGAATCCAAACAATCAGTGGTCAGAGAAACAGGCAGAATCATACACAGCAGTCAGACAGGATCGGGTGTGTCTCACATGTCCTGAAAAGTGAAGCTGCTGGCTCTGTGATCGCCCCCTGGTGGCTGGCTGCAGTACAGGTCATGGACCCTGCCTACATGGAGTGAACGAATGGGACGTGAGTAAAAAAATAATAGTCACTTATGGTAGTTGCTGTCACGCTGATATATGTTTAATTGTTAATTTTTGTGATAAGTTTGATAAGCTAACAATTTCATGCTATAAAAATGCGGCATGTCGTTGTGGTTGATTGTGTCTGCAAGAGTTTGGGCGGGAGTTTGATGCCACGACTCCACCTCCTGACAATACTGCGCAGACTCAGGCTCCAAACTAATCTCTACTGCACAGACTGTGCTTCCAAATTTACTCAAGATGTCAGTGGCCATACTGAGATGACCTCTATTGGCTTCAATTTCTTATATGGAAGGAAGTGGCGATGCGTCATCCATCTTTGGATGACTATGGGCAGGATAAACAGGAAAATAACGCATGGTAAGGCAAGTAAACTGGCAATACTTTGCAAAGAGTATGTGAATGGGCTCTGACTTTTTTTGGTATACAAACAGGAAATTAATGTAGAGGAAACTGAGGGAGTAGAGCAGAGTCAGCACTTGGGCGAGGGCTCCCTCTGCTGGTGTGGTGTTATAGAACCCCCTCCTCTAGAAGCGACTCCTGGAGCTTGACGTGGACCATTGTCATGGCGCTGGATGGTCCATCTGGCTCAATGAAACTCTTCGGGATGGATCCAAGATGTCCCAGACGGCTACCCCTGACCTCTCCTCAGGCCCATAGCCCTTCCAGTCCAACATACGCTGGACTGAGCTTCCTGCTGCCGCAACTTGATGTCCCTTGTTGAGAGTCAGACCCATTGTCCTGGTTGGTAGGGAGGGTGTGGCCGACATAGTCTTTTGAACTCCTGTGCACACTCTCACTACATCAAATCCAACTGTCCACTACAGGGACAGAAAAAGGCTAACCGGATCACAGAAACATGGGGGCTTGGAACCCCAGGACACACTGGAAGAGGGTCAGGCCTGTAAAAGTGTGAGTTCTGGGCATACTTTGCCCATTGCTGAAACACAGACCACCTGTGTTATTCTCTGCTGCAATATGTTTGTAGGTAGCTGCCAATCTGCTGATTGAGCTGTTCAACCTGGCTTGGGGACGATATTCTGACATGAGACTAATGTTAATGTCAAGCTGTTTGCAGAACGCTCTGAATTGTGAATTGTGATCCTCGATCAGTGACAATATCCTCCGGTAGGCTGTATACCCTGAATACATGTTCAAACAAGGCTTGGGCATTTTCCATGACAAAAGGTAATCTTTCACTGGGATCAGGTGACAGGACTTTAAAAATCAGTTGATGATGTCCCAAATTGTGGTGAATCAGTTAGACTGGGCACAGACTTGACAGGACTTGACATAAGTTGTTACCTCACTAGACATGGCTGTCCACCAGAATGAGTTTTGTAGCAGACAGAGAGTGTGAGAGATACCAGGGTGTCCTGCACTGAGAGAAGTATGGACTCATTGCATGATACAAGGTCGTAGACATACTGGTACATACTGTTTATTAGGTGGGCATTGAGCAGGGGGTGGATCGTTTTGTTGTTTTCTCCATGATATCCCAAGAAACTGGAGCAAGGATGACAGTTTGTGTGAGAATTGAATCGTAGGTGTTATGTTCAGTGGGGAGATCGTTACAATTCTTGCTGCCTGGTCGGTAAGTTTGACGTGGGTTTACCCGTTTAGCACTATTAAAGTACTCCAAGTTCTTGTGATCAGTAATGATTGAATAGATGGATTGCTCCCTCTAACCAGTGTCACCACTCCTCAATGGCTGCTTTCAGGGTTCCTTATTTTCCACATCTTAATTGCGTTCAGCAGCAGTTAATTTCCTGGGGAAGAAGGTACAGGGGTATCATTTTCCAGGTTGGCCATGTCTTTGAAAGAAAATGGCGTCTACTTCCACGATGAAAGGTAAGTTGGGGTCAGGATGTTGCAGAATTGGGGCATATGTGAATCTTTCTTTCAGGGCAAGGAAAGCTTTGTGGGTCTCTTCATTCCATCCTAATTGGGGTGGTTTACCTTTCAAAAGGGGGGTTAATGAAGATGCGACGGTGTTGTAGTTATAGATGAAACATCTGTAGAAGTTTGCATATCCCAGAAATCTCAGCAATTCCTTGATAGAAGTAGGTTGGGGCCATTCAGGGATTGCTTGCACTTTCATCTCGTCCATCTTGAGGCTCTCTGTTTGGTGCATGATTCCAGTGGCAATGGGTACATGGCCGAGTGGGTATTTGATACTTGGTGATGATGTGTTGGCTAATGAGATTCAAAGCGACTACAGTGTCAATCATCGCTGTCAATTCAAGATGCAGTGGACCAGTTCTTAACAAAATGGGTATGGTGAGAGATTTGTTGCGGAGTAAGCCTGAGACTTGTAGGAGACATCCAGATACTGCTATGGCATAATTTACCACAGTAAAAGCATAGCTGATGTTGTCTCCTTATCAGAGAGTCGGGAGGTATTTAACTGCATGGCTTCATCAGAAGCATGATTCTCAAGGGTCACAGGGTTTTGCCGTTGTCTTGATTTCTTCAGTTGGTCTTGCATTGAAGGGCTTGTCTCATGATGTTGTCGATCTTAATAGCCAATGCAACCAATTAAGAAAATGATAAATCTTTACAAGCCAACTCCATCTGTAATTTGGTGGTGAAACTAAGATGAAACATGGCTTTCAGGGCAACATCATTCCACCCACTTTGTGCAGCAAGCGTCCTAAACTCAACAGCATAATCAGAGCACCAAATCGATTGCTCTGTCCTTCATTAAAAACACTCATTTCCTCTCCTTAGTTTCAAATTTTTTCCCTTAAAAAGTTTGACTTGACAAATGAAGCCTTAACAATGCTCAGCTGTGCCATCAAACTTAACAGAAAGAGAAAAGTTTTCCGTCTTCAGTGTGGGTGGTGGTAGAGCTTGGATATAGTGCGTCAGGTGTTTGTTGACTGATTGCAGTTTAGTAAGCTGTTCTTGGTAGTTGTTAAACATCTTGTTCTAATACGTGAGACTGGCTTATAGATTGGACACTTCCACTGGATTCATGGGAGGCAAAGTCTTCTGTGACAATGACGCTAAGGCAGAGTGTGAATCCATATGTGGAAGTTTATTAAAGGCAATAAACAAGAGCAGGTCAGAATAATCAGGCAATGAGCCAAAACCGGTTAGGCAGTTTAATCTGCCAACATACAAAGGCAAAAGTAACAATCCAGAAGGAAAAGTAACAATGCAAGCGATGGGTCCAAACACAAACATCAGTCCAAACAGGTTACCAGAATTAAGGGGAGAATCCAAACAATCGGTGGTCAGAGAAACAGGCAGAATCATACACAGTAGTCAGGCATGATAAACAAGAGAATAACACTTGATAAGGCAGGTAAACTGGCAATACTTTGCAAAGAGTATGTGAATGGGCTCTGGCTATATAAACAGGAAGTGAGTATAGAGGAAGCAGAGGGAGTGGAGCAGAGTCAGTACTAATTAATTGTAACAGTACTAATTCCTTAATTAATTACATTTTTAAAAGAAACCATTTATTTGAAATAGAAATGTTTTGTAACATTTCTAAATATCCATACTCTCACACAATCAGTACTAATTAAAACATTAATTAAAAATAGAAAAACCAAATGTATGTCATGTCATACTAGCTATTGATTTATCAATTACATTAGATGAAAAATGAACAATATATCCCACCTGTAAAGTCAGAATCATAGGATTTTAATTAGAGCAAATCTGCAGCTTGATTCTTCAATGAGCATCCTGGTTCTTTCCACATGTAGACCAGCAGCCAAGTAAGAGGATCCCCCTAAGCCCAGATGCATGTGGTGGATATGCTTCACTTCCTCTTTCCCTCCCTTCCTTCCTTCTCTCTCTGTCATGATCCAAGGTGTGCACATTCCACACTGTATCCTGCCACTGGAACGAGAGGAGGTTAAACAGACAAACACAAATCACAAGAGACATGATCATTGCATGCATTAAAATACTTGGACTGCAGACAGAGATGGGCATCCTCTTTGTTGGTATGGTCGACTCCAATATGTTCATGCATTAATTTTACATCCAATAGTGGAAGAGCAGCCCATGCATGATGATGACACCAATCATCTTTCTAGAGAAGGTTTTTTTAAACGGATTACTAAAAATACAAATGTTTCCACAAGCAGTGATCCCCGACCCGGCAGGTTAGGGGTGATGGAAGTGAATATGTGTACAGACATGACTAGTTGATAGACATCTGAGAAGAGGTCAACAGTCAAGGGTTAATTGTCTTTTAATATAGCAGCATGTCCTCATGTCTCTTTCTACTTCTGAACTGTGTCATCACTGCCTTGCTATGCTGAGGCTAAACATGATGTATCAGTTGATTGTGAATTAAACTCCATAAAAACCATACAGTTTTGTATGGTTAACCGACTTAACCTTTTGCATGTATTATTTTTAAATTATTACTTTATGTTTAGAAAAATAAAATAGAATGCTTTTATGCAATTTTCTACGGACTACCAGTACCTGCATGCAATAGCCAAATTCCATTTGTACAAAAAAATGGGATTTGCAACATTTACATAGTGTGAATTTTTTTTAATTTTGGACAACTCAAAAATAATGCATATTTCATAGAAATATCAGATATGTCATACAATTAAAAAAAATTACAATCTTTCCATATTGTCACCAAAATGCAATCGCTACAAAACAGCTATACATTATTTAATTAAAATCATGCTTATAGAAGGACACTGCAATATTTTACAAAATGTCTGTTTACAAGAAAGAAAGATAAAAAGGTGATGTCAGCCATTTAACCAATAAAAGGAAGTTGAGAGTTCCTTATTAAAGGGTTAGTTCATTCAAAATGTAAAATTCTCATTTCCTCACCCTCAAAAGTAGTTTTTCTGTATAACATTAAATGGTGAATTTGTATAATCCTTTAATTACACATTTTCTATTCACACATGTTGTTTCTATCAACAGTTCATCAACAGTTCATAACCATGTTTGTCAAGCTCTAAAAACTAAGACAAAAGTCACATGACCACTTGTATTTTTTTATATTTTCATTTAAAAACAATTTGCCTTGCTTTTCAAAACAAATATGGCACCACGCAGGCATCAGGTTTGAAGACTAATAATAATGTCATTGTAAAGTCAGATTTGACTAACGAGTCATCATGAATGTTTTGCCTTTGACATCATGTTACATTTGACCCTGATGTAGCAGGACACAAACTATGTCATTGCGATGCTCTTTCATCAGATCCACTGCTCTTAAAGGAACAGTGCAACCAAATCTACATTTACTTGTTCCAACACATAATGCTTTTAATTTTTAATAGTGTACAATAAAAACAATTTATATTGGTTTGGGCAATATTAGTCTAAATACAATAAAAAAAATAAAAAAAAAATTTGTTCTTTTTCTTTTGGAACTATTTCTTTACATTTCTGTTGTATTTGTGCCACGGTTCCACAGCAGCAGACTAATAGTAACACTTTAAAATAAGCTAGCGTCTGGATGTAAACTGTGCACTGCTGTTACTTATTACTGTATCTGACCACATGACCCTGGTACGATCCCTTATGCCCTAGAGAGTGGGACAGTAGCTTACAAAGTCTGGCGAGGCAGCACAACTCAGCAGTCTGACCCCAGCCAGTGGCATGTGACACGGGTTAGATTTTCATTCATACCCTGAGCCCTGTAGAAAGGAAGCTGTTGTGCAATATGAGGAGGAAGGGAGAGAAGCCATCATTGATGGATGAAAAAGAGGAAGAAGGCATGACAGAAATGAACACCACATGACAGGAGGCCACCATGCAGGGATTACAAGTTGTCTCTCTCTCTCTCTCTCTCTCTCTCTCTCTCTCTCTCTCTCTGAAAATCTTTTTACCATCTATAGAATTCATCTGGTAAGTCTTTCCTTGTTGGTGCACTTACTTATCTAATTAAATTAAAAAGCAGCTGATGGCAAATTTAACAAAGGTCACAAAAAAAATTAGATGGTTAATCAAAAAATAATATTCTGTCATTGAGTTCCAAACCTGTATGATTTGATATGACCTGTATAAAGTGATATTCAACTATACATGTACTTTATGATTAGAGTTTGGATTATGCTTACTTGCGTGAAATTATGTATAATGTATTGTTACCATGATAGTCAGTACATGTGTAACAAGGGCACCACAAAATAAAGTGTAAACCAAAATAAATGTAATGTAATCTGTCATAGTTACTCTGTAATTATATTAGTTACTTGCAAAAAGGTTAATGATTTCAAAAGGGGTTTACATCTGAATTTTCACACAGGTACCTATTAGATTGATTTTTTTCCCTAATTGCATTAATTGCTCTAAAATAGGAGAACAGGGCCGTTGTAAGGGTGGGGGGTTAGGACAACGCAAAGGGCTTGGCAATGGAGAGGAAATGCAATTTCTACCAAGGGGGATCCCCCAAACAGTGATTTACAGAGAGGAACATAGAACGTAATCTGTACGGAGGGGGAAACCCACCCCCCACTCCAAGAGCGCAATGATGTTTTCTACCTAAAAAATAAAGGGTACATAACACACACGGTTTTACCCAATCTCATGTTAATCTTGAGTACCTATCAAGTAGAACTGCAACATTCATATCTCAAAAATGTCTTAAGTTTTATATATATAATGAAGATACAGCTTTTTGATTCTATCCGAAAAAAGCCAAGCTCCTTTATAAGCATGTTGTATTTTCATTTACAAATGAAAATACGCTAATAAAGCATTCCCCAACAAAACACTAGGCATTAGGCTATATTAATAATCATTAATCCGCATAAATAAAATGGAATATATGTTAAATTCAAATTAAACTGCATTTTCAATTGGCTATATCAAATTGCATTGAACTGGGCCCTCTTTATAAAATGTTCGCCAGCAAACACACTGCATTCACTATTCAAGTAAGGCTGGGTTCTTTAGGAAGCTATGCTATGTTATGTTTCACTTACAACCAAAAACACACTTCTTTAGAGTCATTCTTCTCGAGCGAGCCCCGTGCAGTGCAGTGTAATGAAGCACTTCGATGAGCTGCTCTCTCTCTGGTCTTTGCTTAAAACAGGCACGTGCTTCTGGAAGAAATGCCCATATAAGCATTTCCATCTTTGTCTACGTCACGCAGACCAACAACTGTAAAAAAACCTCTCCAAAGCTTGAACACAGAAGTGAAATTTTTGTTACAGAAATACTCTGACATACATCCAAAAACTTTGTCCATGCTTAGCATGAGGATCCAACTCTTTAATAGTGTAAACAACTCTAAATGCATGAAAAAGCATGGTACCCCACCTTTAAAACTTTCATTAGAAATTTTAAAAAGTAATCACACAGTTACATTACATAGTTACACAACTTAATCAGTTTCAAAGGGTAATCTGTAAAAACTATTACTATTTCCAAAGTAACCTTCCGACACTGTTTCACAGTCAGGAGGATTCAGAACTTCATAAAAGCAAGGACATTATCTTTTTAGATTAGAGAACACATATTCGCTATTACATTGATATAGGCATGTATTGCAGAAATGAAATATCCATGGACTGTTGCAAAAAGTTAATGCTCTATCATGTTGGAAATATGCCCTACACCAAATCAAACCCTAAACCTACTCGATAGTGTTAACGTATGCAAAACTGATATAAAAATGCATTTGTTGGTGCAACCATGCCATTTCAACTTCCTTTAACACAGGTCTGAACCTGACCATAGTTACAAAGGATTCAAACCAGAGCTCCTTGCCTCTCAAGTCCATCTCTGTACTCCGTGAACTACCGAACAACCCTACCGTCTATGAAGCTGAATATGTGTGATGCTAACATTCAGAAGCATCAGCTTTCTTTTAGAAAACTGCAGTGATATATGTACATGTTGGTACGTATTTCATGTCTCGCTAAAAAGTACACCAAGGTACATTTATGCCACAAGACCAAGTAGCCTAATATGCTGCTTACTGACTGTAAGTAAGGTAGTCGTTGTTGTAGTTAGATATTGGGTAAGATTACAGAATGGAATCCATAAGGCATTAATATGTGCTGTATAAGTAGTAATAAACAGCCAATATGCTACTAATAAGCAACTAGTTAATAGGGAATAGTGTTCTTTAATCTAAAGTTTTACAAAATTAACATTTTTGGATGAACTATCCCTTTAATGGCTGCTCCAGTGACAGCTCTACAAAAGCTGAATCTGTGATTTCAAGCTCCTCACTCTCCTTTATTTGAAGATCCTCCACAACTCGGCACACAGCAAGATTTTGAGTGTGTCCTTTTGTTTCGAGTAGCTTAAGAGTAAGACTGTTGCCTAGCGACTACCCTGCATTACAGCATTACAACACATACTTCAGGGTAAGTGTGTGCGTGTTTTTGGTGTGTGTGAATCAGCTGAGAGCCTGTTTTCCAGTGCAAAGGATATCCTAAGGGTTAATCTCTAGAGAAAACATCTTCCCCCTCTACACATTTATGGATGCCAGGTTGTGGGACACTAAAACACATCCCAAAGGGAAACACTATTCGATTGCAAAAATGATCTGAGGTTTTGGTCATGTAAGATGAAGCACACTGAATGACATTCACACCCTGTAGCAGGTGCCGTCGGGATCAAGCATTGGCAGTAAACTCTGGTCATTAATATTTGATGCATATTCTGTATATTTACTAAATGGAATATGACCTTTCTTCAAAGAAAAAATATATCTATCAAACACAATCATTAGGTCAGGGGTCAGATTGTATTGTTCTTATGCTCACTAAAGTTTTATTTATTAATTAATAATAATGTGAATTAATGTCCTTGTGTCTTTTGTTACATTTTTAAAATATAATTTACTATTAATACTTTAGACTTCACATTATACTTAAGAAATTATTTTAATAAGTTGATTTGCTGCTGAAGAAAAATGTCTTTCAATGTTGAAAACAGTTGTCCTGATTAATATTTTTTGTGGAAACCATGATACATGATACATGTTTTCAGGATTCTATGATGAAATGCAAAGTTCAGAAAAATCATAGAAATGTTTGTACCAAAAAATGTTATGCATCCTTCTTGTAAAAAATTTTAATTTCTATAAAATAAAATCTTACTGACCTCAAATTTGGCAGAATGGAATAATGTATATATACAATATATATTCCAAGCTATTTTCTCACTTTCTCACCACTGAGATTTTTTAAAGCTTCTTGTCACAAAGTTCTGGTTTAAGTGCAAGACTTTGGGCTCTAAAGAGTTAAATGTAATGCTAAAGCATTGAAACACGAGAGCTGATGAGGAAGAGGAAAGCGAAAGAGGGCATGAGGGGAATTTCAGGGAACCAGAGTGAACAGTTGGAGAACGGTCTTTCTCCGTTTCTCTCGTCTTAACACAGACTTTTAGATGCTGAACTCCACAGAAGTGACAGCTCTGTTCCTCAGCAGCCATTAACAGTGTCGCTGGACTGACACTGGAACGGCTGCTATACGCCACCCAGCACAATGTGACCACAAAAAGGGACTGGTGTCACTTTCTTGGCGCTCAAACTACTTTGAAGACCCCATTTCCTTGGCAAAGCTGAATCAGCCTTGAAAAATGCAATGCGGCTGACTCATACTTCCTCCTGGATATGACAGCGCTTCCTCCACAAACTGATCTGTCCTCCCTCCCCTCCCCGCATTTTAAAAAACATTAAAGGGACGGAACATGGAAGAAGTGAGAAGGCAATGAGTCCACTTTGGCCTAAAATGTAATAAACCTACATGGAAATGTAAGACAGGCAAGCTCAAAATAAATGACTCAGAATGCATGTGATATATATACGGCCTTGATTTAAATCTGTTTACATATTATATTTTATTTCTCCTTTTCTCTCTCTTTTTTTAAAGAAATTCATTTTATTTAGCAAGGATGCATGATTTAGATCAATAGTAATAGCGTAGACATTTGCATTACCAAAGTTTTTTTTTTGTTCTATTTCCTTTGAGCTTTCTTTTCATCAATTAATGCTGGAAAATGTATCACAGTTTCCACAAAATATTAAGCAATTTCTTGAGATTCCTGAAGGATCTGAAGATTGGAGTAATAGCTGCTAAAAAAATAGATTTGCCATTAGAAGAACAAATTATACCAAAATACACACGCACATCTGTATATTGTGTATTTTAGTATAATCTGTTTCTTTAATTTAATACATTTTTTGCAATAATATTTTGCAATGTTACTGTTTTTACTGTATTTGTAGTCACATAAATTTGTGAGCACAAGACATTTTGCTCAAATCATACGTAAATCTTACCAACTTCTAAAACAGTAGCATATGATATACACGTAAACAAGAGGAATTTATTGCTTTGATGTTGTATTTTATAGATTTTTAAAAAACTATTTCTACATTTAATTCTACACTATTAAATGTACATATTTGATATATATATATATATATATATATATATATATATATATATATATATATATATATATATATTTAAATAAATTCCAGAGACACCTGTTTCACTTCTGCAAATACAGCATCAGGCATGGCTGCTAAACTACGAATGATCATTTAGGTGATTTGAGTAATTGCTTAAATGTAATGTAACACAAAGAAGGGAAAGTTTTGCTAACAAGATGTATGTCACATGAGTCACAGTCACAGTCCCCGTACGCCTAATAAATACACACCCTGTTCAAATGGTACGTCATTTCTACAGGTGTCACTTGTTAGAAGCAGGATCTTTCCTTTCTGCTTTGTTGACACATAACAGCACAGCCATAAAAGACAACGACAATCGTCAGATGAGTGACGCTGGCATAGGGGATCAACCTCTGCTGGATTGTCCCAATGATGTCATTACCAGCTTGCTGCCTCAAACACAGACTGATTACTTAATAAATGATGTAGATAGAAAACGTCTAGTTTTCCATTGACACAAGCACAGAGGGTCACAGGTACTGGAACCATCATGAACCCCGCTAACTAAAGTCATAAAAGAATTACGTCCTTTCAGTGTGAAACTTCAAGCTTTCGTTTTTCTTGAACTCTATTCAGGGGGTATTCTAGCTAGAGTGAAAAAGATGTGACTCATAGAGGGAGCAAATGGTAGAAGGAAGAGAGCGGACAAATATGGGCTCTGCGCTCTACTTCACTGAAGACAGATCCGCCAGGGCTGGACGAAAGCGTGTGGACCGGATCGAGAGCGGTTGAGACCACACTGAAGCCCACAGGGACCCTGAAGGTGTTCTGTCAGCATGCCAACATTGCCATGCTGATTCATTCACCATGCACCGCAACCCAAACCCTCCTACAAGCCCCAGCATTTAACTCGTGGCGGCAGCCGTCACCATACAAGATCCGATTCCTTACAGCTGACACATCAACCCAGACAAACATAACAGATCTCAAAACTGTTCCTAAACATCTACTTATATTTACAGTGTAAATATGAGTCGAAATTGAACAAATATAATGCTTCTTTTTTTCCAGCAGTGGTTTAGTAAGCTGCCCTCAATTACAAAATGTTTCAAAAGGGCTTTTGCAACAGAACCATTTTGAGTTTCTTATGGAACTTTTCAATTTTAGAATTAAATTAGAATATCTTTGAGAACTATGTCCTTTAAAATAAAATTACAATGTCATCATATTATAATGCAGCTGCTGGGTAAACATGTTAACATTTTAAACATAAGATTGTACTGTGTTCTCAGTACAAAGGAGTTTCTCTAAATGTCAGGTTGGGAAAGTTGTTACACATGTTTTAGGTCTTTTTTGTATAGTTTATCATTTGCATTAATAGGCGAAATAACTGTCTGATATTTCTGTATATTTCTATTTAACATCTATCTAACAAACATATGAAACAAAAAAACAACTAACGGACTGTTTAAAGACATATTTTCTGGGCAATACCAAAGGAAATTTTCAAGAGCACTTTTTGCAACAAAGAACATGCTTTTATACACAAAATCATTTTCAAAAATGAATATACCATTAATTGTTTTCGGTGCATCGAGGAAAACTAACTGAAAACTAAACTAACTTTATTGTTTGCCTTTATTATTCTCCGAATAGCCTACGAGTGCTACCAAAGTGCTGAACAATCGATTGTACCAGAGTCAGTGTACTAAGAACACTAAGTAGCTGTCATAAATAAATCTCCATCTTTTACAGCACTTTAAGTGTGAGCTGCTTGAAAAAATTCCTTCTCGTTCAACCTAACCATCCGCGCAAACGTCCTGTCGATTTACTCATAGATGATGAATTACACATCGAAGATGATACATGTATACATTAAGATATATATATATATAGTTTATATAATTTGTTTCGGCTACGTAAAAACAGGATATTTAATGTACTAAGGTACTCTGCATCATTCTTGTTCTTATCCAAACAATTAAAATGCAATATCCCTGCGATGAATAAGTATCCAAATGTCCTCAAAACCGTTCGTTGCTAGTTGTTTGTACAGCTGTCTAAATTCAGTTGGGGTTGTAAACACCGCCATCGCGTGGTTTTTATGTCGACAAACCACAGAGTGCTCTTTAAAGTGACTGAAAGGCGAGCCCGCTGATTTGAAATACCTTTTAACTTCTTCTTCTTTTACTTCTTCAGAGCCTTTAATCTAGTAGCCTACGAGTCGTTCGTTGACATCCATTCAAACTTGTTTCAGTTCAAATGCGGAAGCGGCGTTGTGTCGATTGACAAAAGACGAGAAAAGAAGGCGCGTTCCGATTGTCATGACAACGGAAATCAAACATACAAAAATCTCGTAAGCGGTGATGTTTACTTAAAGAAATGCTAATTTCGCGCTAATATTTGTCAATTAAATTGATCTTAAACTTGAAGGTGTTTCGACTCTTAAATCTTTTTTGTTTTTTCAAACGCATTTTAAACGTTAGACATTTACATTAGTAACGAGCTAGCGGCAAATATTTACATTACAGTCTTTTGGTTTATGATAATATGTGCACTTTGACATAATAGCGGAAATATAATCTGATGCCACACATGAGTAAGATCATCAACATGAACACTAACGCAACTGGTATTTGGGGGAATTCTGTGCTTAGGGCCATAATAACGGACAAGTCCATTTCCGAAGTCAGGGATGTAGTTCATTCTGCTTTAAAGATGCATATTTACACAGTAAAACTGACCTTACCATTGCATAGTGAATTATAATTAGATATACTATAATTTGGATATTATTTTATTTTATTTTTTGACATTTTGTAGACTATTAGTGCTGATAATAGCCTACCAAGCAGCCACATAGCCTCGTATTATTAACAATAACCGTAATGAGTAGGCTACAGAATTATGACGAGAACTGATACAATGCTTTGCAAAATTAGAATAAATAGCCTATAGCCTAATAGATCATAATGCATTATTAAAAACGGATCGCCTTGAATCAATTTTAGTTTGTCTACAATACAAGTACAGTTTTGTGCAACCATTTAACCACCTTTATTTGTCATAGGAAAGCTTGCAAGTGCAACCGTTTGATTTAGTGAGATTTGGTTTAGTCACTTAGTCAATAAACTTCGTTTCCGCTCGTCCCGGGACTCGACTAACACTGATGATTAAGACACGGTGAGTCAAACGCGCACTGGACTATTTATGTCCCCTATATATAGAGTCACGAACCGTTCACTCTCAGTGTAGTGCAAGTCACTGCTTTACTTCACTCCTAGGCACAAACAGACAATGTTTATTCATTTAATGTAAAGCGCTTTGGGTGTGTGGCAATACACAATAAAACGCTATTTAAATGCATCGTTCATTCAATTTTTTTTTTGTTTTGTATGTATTTTATTATTTATTTCATTAACCATTGCTTAAAGTAGGCTGATTGATCTAAGCTGCTCTGAACTAGCAGGAGGATGCAGTATTATGTGAACTGTAAATTAAAATATTAGTTAAATGGCTGTATTGAATAGCATCCGATACAAAAAAATCGCAAAAATGGAGAAAGAAAAACCTAAAGGTATACATTATATTCAACAGCTTAAATATTTAGCAACATATGTAAAATACACTCTTTATTTTGATGGGGCAAAGTTAAACATTATTCACCGCCATTCATGTTTTTCATAAAATGATTCATCGTTGACACACAGTCTCGAATAGGAGACTGTGTTAAATTTACTCCACTTCCTACAATAATTTAACGATGTTTTCCTGTGGTCGGATGACTAGACCAAAGAAAACTTCCAGAATTCACTCCCACATATTGATATTTTCCTTTTATCTTAAATAATCTCCTGTGTTCTCCATACACTTGTGAATCAGCGCGAGTAAAAACACAAGCATGTTTAACACGCACTATGAATCACTTAGCGTGACTAACGCGACAGGAATAAACTTTTCAGACTCAAACGCAGCCGAAGTCAGTCTTACAAGTCTCACGACTGACATCTAAGTCCCGTTTTGTGTATTGCACATCTGGTCTACGAGAAAAGTGCGGTAAACGGCAACAACACAATGGGCCCTTTTTCACGTTTCCGGGTTTCTCCGCAGCGGAAGTCGTCATGGTTGGGTTAACTTGAAGAGCAGTGAATGGAAGAGTACCGCAAATATATTTTTTTGCATTGCCCTTTGCTCAAATTGCAAAAGAAAAACTCAACTACATTGTTTTCATGACTTCAAATAAAAGGAAATAAAAAGAGGCAGGCATTTAGAAGACCGAACGATATACGATGCATTAGTAAAACTCTCGCATTCGCCTAAACTATTTGTTTTTGTAATTTATTGCAAAGGTAATATAATACAAGGGATTGTGTTATAAATGTACGAATACTTTAAAGGATTTACGATGCTGATAACCGTCAAACGCGTAATCACAGTCTTGTGAAAATTTAGAGAAAATTAAATATTTGCTTGGTAAAACCATGTTTACAGGTCTAGAGCAAATAGAGCTTAGTGTAGATCATTAGACATGATTTTAGGGTTGGAAGCCTGTTTAAAACATTTGTTTAGCGCCTTACAAAAACTGTCAGTCATACTGTGGACAGTGTACATACTGCAGGCATAATATATTACTACATCATTCTGAATGATAGCCTAGCAGTTATGCTTCAGTTTTTAATATTAAACACTGTAATGCATTTTGTTGCTATTTTTTGACACTATACACTATATATATATATATATTTTTTTTTTTCTCAAATCAATTTATACAAATGTAAAATTTCAATCTTTAAATATTTGCATTACTCAAGTTTTGCAATTTACATAAAAAATGTGCACAAAAGGCCATTCCAGAAAAACTCAATGGGTAAAACAGTTTCCAGCCTTTGCGTGTGCATCTTTGAAATTAGGCTGTATGCAGAAGGAAGTATCACCATGACGACAAGGGTTATCTTTGTTCACCATGTGTTTCCTGTCTAAGTGAGGTGTTTAGTGCAGGGGATATAACAGATCTACTAAAGCTAACACTCAAGAAGTGCCACTCCATTGTTTAATGTGCTCATGTAAAGTGTGGAGGGGTTTTGGGGGCTGCCACTATGGTGCTGTGATTCTGGAGTTTTTTACAGGGATGGCAGGGATATGGTCAGAGGCCTGGACACTGTACCTCATATTAGCATTTGGTTCTACGGACCCCTCACCAGCACCCCAAGAGGCGCTTGACTTCAGAAGAGTTTTCTTGGGTTTGGATAAATGCAACGCCTGCACTGGAACATCCATTTGCAAGAAGTTTTTCAAGGATGAAATAAGGTAAACTAAAGGATATTTACTATTAACACAGTGAAATATTTTCGCTTTGAAACCACAGTTTTAAATGTTATACTGTCCAAATACTGAAGTAAAAATGTTCTAATTTTTTGCATATGTATATCTTCTCTGACGTAATATACTATATGTACAACATTCAGGTTTGCTGCATATATATATATATATATATATATATATATATATATATATATATATATATATATATATAAAACTATTCACATAATAGCTCATCATGCTATCTGAAAATAAAACATCAATAGAAAGCTGCCTTTTTCTAGATCAAAACTGTCGTCAGATTGTAGCTCTCGATATCTAATCATTGATCTCAGCGAGCAATGAAAGCAAAAACAGGACGTTAACGTGGGCACTGATTATTTCACCACAGGTTTGAAAGATGGCTGACTGCTCAGTCTAATCTCTCCTCAGCAGATGTGCGCTCATATGAGGGAAACTATACAGACAGCACAGCGGGCTGGAGACCTGTGGTGCTGTCCTACGTGATGTCTCCTCACCTGCACCAGATATCAGACAATAGCATTTGCGCCTCAGCAGGCAAAGGGAAATCCTGCAGCATTGAAGCTGTCCTCAGGGCCACTTCACGCTTCCAAAGTTGGGTCCGTTCCAACCTACTGCTTCCCAGCATGGTGAAGGTCTGCATTCGGTCTCTGTATTGTGATCTCTGTTTGAGTACATGAGGTCAGGATTTAAGGTCTGAACAATTAAATTTCAAAGGGTTATTAATTGGAAAACTATAAGGTGCCAATTTAGCACTTACAATGTGACAAATTATTTCTCGATTACCAATGGTTCTTAAAGCAAAGCTTTGGTGAAGATGAAGGTAACAAATGTTTCTTGTTCAATTTCTTCCTTTGTAGCCAAACTCAGTTTATGTTTTACGGGTGTTTCTTTAACTTTACAGCTGTAAGTTTAGCCCACAATAAACCTTATCGCTTTAAATAAAGTTGAAAATGAATGAACCAACAGCTGAAGAAACACTATACATCAAACTTGAATGAAAACTCCTTTTCTAGGGTCTGGTCACCCCGATGCTGCGCTGTCCATCTCAGAGGCTGCTTGACCGCATTGTGCGACGTTACTTTGAAGTGACCGATGTGGGAAGTGTGCAGATGAAGCACTTCAGTGAAAAGGACAAACTCAGACTTCTTTACACCCTGGCTGTAAATCAACAACCTCTCATACTGCAGGTATAACAATAAGTTGTTGTGGCTAAAAGGGATACAGTTACGGCCAGAAACTAACAATAAATTAAATTGTCCACCTATTAGATTGTATTTTACTAACATCTACACCTGCCCCAACCTTATAGACTACCTACCCCTTACAATAATGCAAAAACAGAAATTACTGTACGGTGTGTGCATGCCCACTAGCCACAGCTTGTCTCCCTTCTATTCTTAACCACAAAAAGTAGTGCTGTATCTGAGCAACGTAAAGGTCACATGTTGGATTCCCAGAGATTCTCGTAACTCATATCCATGATCATGGGTGGGCACAATTTGATTTATAAAATGTAAATAAACAGAATGTGAATTAAATTCTAGGTGTAATACTAGTAAGAAAGGAATTTTTTTTAACTCTTTTAACATTAATATTAACGTTTGTATGCCTCACATCACGTAAACACGGAAACACGGAAACGATAAGCAAATTTTTACACATTTTCAATTTAGAAAGATATCATGTAGTCATGTAGTTTCACATTTTCACTGTAAAACAATTGTCAAATAGTAAATGTTTTACAGTCGTACCTCGCTTTCTGTTCTATTAAGCTGGTGGTTCGTGCCAGAAGAATTCGCGCTCCGCTTCTGGTTCGTAAACCCCGCCTACTCTAATTTGATTGGCCATTTTCATTTTGACGCTAAAGAGCTATTTTTTTGGCTTTCTCTACTTTTTGGGTTAAAACGACACAAAACCCCTCATATTTGGCCCGCTGGGGCAGACGTTTACCTGAAATCAAAATGTAAATCGTTTTGAAAACCATAATTGCAAACATTGTTATTTCAGTGAATGAATGAATTAATTGATGATAAACAAAAACTGAAATAAACTTAGAATTGCAAAACTGTGATTCTTGAAAATGTCAGAGAAAAAGCCTCAATTAAAGTGACGTTTTTAAACACTATGTGGAGGAAACAACATTCCCCATCAATACTAGCTGAGTTCTTTACATAAGAACACGAAAATGTACACACTGGCATTGCCTGCTGGAGCTCCCTCGCTTCCTGTTTTCAGCCTTACTTTTGGCTTTTCTGCCTACAGATGTTTCCAGGCACGGAGGGCTGGCCCTTCCTCCGCTACCACGGCTCCTGTGGAAGGATGATGGTCTGGGCAGGGAGCAAACCCCTCAGGAGCCTGTTTTCCTCTCCACTGGAGCGCCGCGCAGACATTGCCTACCAGCTTCTTCACATCACCCAGAGCCTGAGCTCTAACAGCCTCCAGTTCAGCCTCTTCTACACCAAAGTCTCAAAGGATATGTTTGGTGCCTTGGATGATGGCAGGGTCTTCATTGTGGATGCCAGTACCATAGGGATTATTGATCTGCAGGAAGGTCAGTTTTGGCTTAGTCACATATGCAGCAACCTGTAGACAATTTTAATGGTTAAATATTGGTTTTACCATGTAGCCTAAACAGGCAAACTTCTTTTATCTATGTTTCAAGTGCAATTCAAGTGTTCCGTTTGTAGCCTTAGGCATTGTCGCTGTGTCATGCTGCATGTGTTATACCTAATTCATTACGCTCCTTCCTGCAGGATATCCTCCTGATGAAGACTTGATACCAGAACATCTCGATGTCTTCTCCTGTCTCAGTGGATCTTGCGAGAGATCTCCTCCATGTGAGACAGTTCGAGCCACACAGAGTTTTAACTTACTTTGCAAACATGTCATTAACAATCTGCTTGTGCCTAATGATGTGCAGTCAGGTCACCTTCCCAAAGAAGCCGTCAGTGCACTTGTTATCTGTGCAGACCAATCGCAGTCTGACCAAAGAATAATCGCTGCCATCCAAACCTTGAAAGGCATTTTACAGACATTAAGGCCATGCAGCACTCTATATGGATACAGGTATCCTGAATGCCTATATAGTGACAAGTTCTAGACCAACACTACACACCTTAAGGGATAATTCACCCATGATTCTTCAAAATATCTTTTGTGTTCCACAGAAGGTGGTCGTACAGGTTTGGAATTATAAGCAAGCAAATGACAACAGTAATTTTTAGGTGGATATCACTTTAAAGCGCATTGCATGGCAATATGGAATATAGCAGTTAATTTTTCTGATGGAAAATAATATGGAATTGACTGTGTAACCTTATCAAAGCACAGCTGAAAAACAAACCTTGAGACATGTAAAATTAGATACCTATTCGAACTGCAAAAATATTATAACTCACAGACGAGACAAGGAATTTCATCACAAAAGAAGAATATTTTAATTACAAAGACAACTCTGATTAGTAACCCATAAACCATATCAATCTTCATGTTTCTGTACAATGCTCGCTAAGCAGTTTTATTCGTGTATAGAAAATGTAAAAAGAGAAATGTTCAAAATGACATTACTCCATAAAATTTAATGGCAGGAACTCTGAAAAAAAATAACAGCATTCCATCAACAAATATTTTCAAGCAATAAATATTTATAAATAGTGTAAATTTACAACAAGATTAGAAATAACACAAAAAAAATTAAAGTTTATTCCTTTGTCTATGTGCAACCCATTTTTCTTTGTGACTTGGCTATCCCCCCAACTTAACTTTTTCCTTAAGAAAAGACAAAAATATTTTTAAAAAGAAAAAAAAAAAAAATTCACATTACAATTTCTTTTTTTTTGTTACCTAAAGAAAATGTTGAACAAAAAAAGCCCAGCTACGGTAGTACTTAAAGACAAAGAAAATCATGTATTAGCTCGTACATGAAGTACAGAAGACAAAAGAAACGACAAAAAAGAGGATTAAAGCAACAGTAAAATAAAAAAGGAAGAGTCAGTAGTTTTGAGTGATTTTGCCATTTGTGGTATATACACAAATCCATTTTCCTCAGCAATTAGTCTATTTGTAGTTTGTGTTTCAAAGAGAAGTGGTGCTGAACAAGCTGAAACAGTCCTGAAGATGAAGACGATCCCACTTCACTCCAGTGGGCCAGAACTCCATACTTGGCAAGGTTGCATAGACAAACAGCTCAGAACCAGCAGCCTTGTGGGGTTTGCTACAGAAACCAGTGGTGTGGAACTGGGTCAGGTCTCCTGAATATCAGAAAGAGATGTGTTGCGTTCCAGGGTTTTATCCGAAGAACCGTTAATGTTAACGTCAAGTTGAGGAGGAGGGCAGAGGTGGGGCCTGTGGAAACAACCAGAAAATATTAAGTATGCCCATTTCCTACAACCTAAGAATATTAATCATACGAATGTGGTTGAGATCTAGAGAAGGTGAGCGTAAGGGCTTTGAGACTTACTAATGTGAACTGGTCATACACTTGCATGAGGTCCTCTATTCTGTACTGCTCTAAAACCACAAAGTTCTCAAGGTTAGGACTGCATCTCCGTGCACAGCCCTGGCAGTGCACCACGTATGTCTTACGTGAGTTACTCTCACTGGTGACAAACAGCAGATCAAAGACCTCCACCTGCGGTAACAGAAAAATAGAAATATTAAAATGAGTATGAATACAAAATAATATAATTAAAATTCACTATGTTTTACTCGCCACCAAGCCAACGTAGGTGTATATGACTTTCTTCTTTGAGACGAACACAGTCAGAATTAAAAAAATAATTTATCCCGGCTCTTCTAAGCTTGGTAATGCTTGTGGATACCGACCATGATTTTAAAGCTCCATAAATCGTATATATCCGCAAGTACTAGCGTACTCGTAAAACTTTCATCCCTTTGGGGGTTTATCACATGTCCTCTAGTTTAGTTACATCACAGTACTTCATCACAAAGCTTCAAAATCATGGCGGTTGTCCACCAGCATTACCAAGTTTGAAACAGCTAAGATACATTAACCTTGTTCATCTGAAAGAAGAAAGTTATATACACCTAGGATGGCTTGGTGGCGAGTAAAATATGCTGGAATTTTAATTTTTGGGTGAACTATTCCTTTAAATGTAATTTTTGTTTTATGTTTTAAGGCAAAAACAAAAAACGTAATAATATTAACTATAAAATCAAAGCCTTGTATAAAATTTCTAGTAGATAAATTCTAGGATCTAAAATGCCTTGTATGAAATAAATTTGTAAAAATCTACAGAATGTAAAAATGTATGTATTTTAACATTCAGCAATAACATGCACAATGATTTAAACACTGACTTTTTTCTCCCCCCAATGCATTAAGAGAATTTAAGTATTTTTTTAAAACAATTTTTAGGGTTGACAAAGTACATTTTAAATGTTTACTGACATGTCTATTATGGCACATGTAAACATTTCTTTTTCTAGACAACCAATATGACTTAAGTCTTTACCTCATGTGAGGATTGTGTAATTTTAAACAAATGTGACAAAGCAAATATTGATTTCTTGAGTGTAAAACTACTTTCTATTATTTACAACTTACAGGCAATTTAAATCTAAAGAACCTTTGGTGAATACACACCTCACAGATGCTACAGTAGTGAGCAGGTTCGTCCTTGGTCCTTCCGTGCCAAACTAGCTCTTTTCCAGCAGCTATAAGCGCCTCCCTCAACGTCTGACACTGCTTTAGTGTCCTCAACAAACAATACCTGAGGAGGAAGAACAGAGCTTATTAAACACTTCCATTAATCTGCTTGATATTTCAGTCACGCTAAACTTCATTTTCTCAAAGAACCACGATCGTAAATGTGGTGCAGTAAACTCACTTGATCATCTCAAAGAGTTTGTGGTCTGACACTTTGATGTTCCTGGCCATGTTCCAAGAGAGGTGAATCATGGGAACGATGGATTTGACACTCTGGAGTTTGTTCCACTCATAGCGTTCCACAGCCAACTTGTACTGATGCACTGAGGAAGAACAGATAAGAATTAAACACTTTGTACAGTTAACAAATAGATTAACTATATTTTATCTTAAGGTTGAAGGCTTTATCAGATACACTGATATTAATTTTATTTTACAAGAATATATCTCTATCTATATATATATATATAAAATGCCAAACACTAATTTATAGTAAATCAAATTTATCTCAAACATATCAAAGTGAACTCAGATGAAAATTTGTCTGACAAACAATGGCATTTACAAAATTAGGAAAGCTGCAGACTTCAAAAGTCTATTCACTGAATAAATGAATGTTGCACATTTCAAACTGCCGTTCTCAAAGTGCCACTGATATTGTTTAAATTATAAGAATTGATACTGATGACTCTTTAAGGCTGAAATGTGAAGTTTATAATTTTATAAAAACTTTGGTTTTACTGAAACCTGCATACCGCTTTTTACAGTCATTTAAAAAAAAGGTTTTGCTGTGTATTGAAAAAGTCTTTAAAAAAAGTCTTGCATTTAAGCTTAAATATCCTGAAGATACACCCTGGTCCTGCAAAAACCATCCACTGTTTTTATATACAATTTCAAGCAGTTTTACTCTAAGACCCCTGGTCTAGAGTGTCTATACTGTGTGCATGTATTTTTTTCTATGCCCATTTTGGTCCCTGGTGGTCCAATATCAATAATAAGCAACTTAACATATTTACCAGTGAGTGGTCCTACATTCCAGGCAATGTTGTTGCACCAGCCAATAGCCTGAACCCAATGCACAGTGCCAGTATTGAGCCAGACCAGATCACCTGGTCGCTGGATAAAGCGATACACTGGAACATTGGCCTCATACAAGTCCTCTAGATTTGGCCACCATGAGCCCATTAGGTAATTTATATTATTCCTGCATAAAGAATATGTCGGTCAGCAAGACATGCTTAAATTCAGATTTTATCCTAAACATATAGTAAAATACAAAATACGATGTTTTAGCAGAATTTAAGCATTTTTGATTGTGCTTACTTTTCACAGAAGTCATTCATTACGCCCCAGTATGGCTCAGGAACAGCAAACCATTCACAATCTCCAGGGCCGATGTTGATATTAACAGAGCAGAAGTTGTTATTTTCTTGATGACCTAAATAGAAAAAAAGAAATAGCTTTGATTAAGACTTAACTCTGCAACGTCTGTATTTAAAGAGTGTCTCTGTAAAGCAAGACAAGATGTGCACATGCTTGTATGCCAATCAGCTAACCTGGTGTCCTGCTGCCTGGGACCTTCATATAGAGCTGGACTGTGTTCATGCCGAGAATGGTGTGGCCCACATGACTGAGCAGATTCCCTGCAGACACCACCCGCACGAAGGCAGGCAGCTTACTCAACTCAGCCAGCTGCAGCTTCCACCTGCAAGGCCACAGGGTGAGGAGGTCAGATGCAGTGACCTAACGTCCCCTATTCCATCATAACTCTAGGAGTCTGTCTGAACACCGCAAGAGGTCTGAAAGGCCCATTTAACACTCGCAATCCTCCTTCAGACTTTAATTAAACTCTCTAGAGCATCTTGACGAAGCACTAAACCACATGAGGCGTGCGTTAAAGTGATTTTATTACTGTTAAAGGTTGTTAAGCACAACATGAAGCCGAGTGCCTTTTCACTGTGGTAAAAACTCAAGTGGCCATTACTACTTTTATAAAGGACAGTTGACCATTTAAGTTAGTTATTTCTATTAAGAAATTATCATATTTACCAAGAAAAAGTAATAAAGTAAATAAAAATAACAACGTGAATAACAGTAGCATTGAGGTTTTTGTGATGCATTTTAGTTGTGCCTTACAAGTTTCACAATAATGAACATGGAACGGCGACGTATATGTCGAAGTGATTGAAAGAACGGAAAGTCAGCTGGCAGTGCTACATGTCATTGAGGCTGATAGAGGCAGAAGATGCAGTAGTCTTCAGTTAAATGCAGTTTTAAGAAATAAGTTGATACAACGTTTACACAGCATTTTTAATCATGGCAGGTGAAGGGGTTTTCATACACGTTTAGCCAATAAGCTTACACCTACGTCACCGATAGTTCCTGGAACTATCTAAGAGCCTATTCTGAAGTAGGAGCTAACTACATTTCCTCCAGATGTAGTCTGGACGTTCCTGTGGTGCAAACACTCCAAAAAGTGGATAGCGCCACAATTAGTTTGGATACTACAAAATAATTTGCGGTGCGAAAGGCCCTATGAAATATATGTATATATTATACACACTCTTTTAGAATAGTCAAATCGTTTTACTAGATAAGACCCTTATTCTTCGGATGGGATTAGGTTGAGCACTTTAAATCTGCACTGAAACTGCATTCTGGAACTTCAATACATTCCCTACCACTGAAGTCCACTACATGGAGAAAAATAATAAAACAAAAGATATTAACATCTTGTTATGGGGGTGAGTAAATTGAGGAAATATTAATTCTGGAGTGAACTAATGCTTTATTGCAAAAGCAGGAGAAAGATGCTTATTAGGAGAACAAAGCCAGTGAGCACTTACTTTTTCTCATCTGATAAGTCAATGTTGGTCCCAAACTTGATGTGCTTAAAGGGACCTCTTCTTCTGCGGACCACACTAAAACAAACATAGGCTTCAGTTCCAGACTATGGTTCTGTCAAAAGACACTTTGACTGAACATGACTTACTTTTCTGATGGAGCAGATTCTGTGTCTGAGTGGTCTTTCTGCCCTTTCTTTTCATTTTCCTCCTGTTAGTTAAAAAAAAACAAAAAACAAGCACCAATCATGACATTTTTTTCCACAGTATCGACAGCAATCGATATCTGTCTATATCTGCAACACAGCTGGCTTTGAGTGAACACGGGTTTTTGGATTGCTTCAGAAAATGATACAGAATCATTGTAATGTTTTATTCTCAGTGAAAAAGAAATAAAGAAAGAAAGAATAACTCCAAAATGGCATGAGTCATAAAAAATTAAAAACCATAAAAAATAAAACCTAATATAACCCAAACTCTTAGCATGAGGAGGAAATGTAGCTCGTTAACATGCTATCACCAGTACAGAGCCAATGGACGATCAAGAGCAGAAAATTGTGGCAATTATTTTTAAGTAGACTTGAAAAAAATGTTTGCTCCAAACTAAATATCCATGTTAAACTGAATCCACTAATAAAACATTAAGAAAAAAGATGTTGAGAGATTAGTGTAATGTAGGAATTATGATGACTCACCCGCAACGATTCCTGGAAAGACGAGGCCTGGTACTGTGCGTATCTGGCGATGGTGGTGTGAGACCGGCTGCTCTCAAAACGCCACATTTTCCTGCTTCCCGTCACATCCCAGTTCTCATCAGTGGGCTGAGATAACTGAGTCCTCACCTCCACCAGGTGCTCTGGGTTAGCCTCCACCAGAGTCTTGGTAGAGAACAATCCTAGGTCTGACACATGAAAAGAAAGACAAAAATGTTTTTTAAAAAAAGTCGGAGATATTGCTTATTGGACCAAAAAAAAATATAAAATAAATAAACAGAATCTCTTGATTACAATTTGAAACGTACATCTACAGTCAAAAATCTAGGTGTTATATTACACAGCAACTTGTATATCATATTTCCCATGTTACAACAACAGCATTCATAGCAAAATCTTACATTCAAGCTATGAAAAATTGTTACCTGTTTCTGAAGCAGAACAGCTAATTCATGCATTTATGACCTCTAGACTGGGCTTTTGTAATGCACTGCTAGTTGGTTATCCTGCATCTTCAATAAACAAGCTACAGGTTTTCCAAAGTGCAGTGGGTAGAGTTCTGACCAGGTCAAGAAAATTACCATATTACCCCAATTTTACATTCTCTGCACTGGCTACCTTTTAAGTTATGTATCAAGTACAAGATATATTACTCACCTATAAGGCCCTCAATGTTTTAGCTCCTGTATAACTAACTAGCCTTCTACCACACTTCAAAACAAACCACTCTCTAAGGTCACAAAACTCTAGTCTTTCAGTAGAAGACCCAAGTCCCCTAAAGGAGGAAGAGCCCCCAAATTCTGGAATAACCTTTCTGATAATATACAGTGTTCAGAGATGCTCTCTGTATTTAAAACTACATTACAGAGAAATGTTCACATAATGCATATCAATCTTGTAGTTATACCTAAATCAAACACACATTATTGTTTAGTTTGGGTTGAAGAAATCAGTTCTGCTGGAACAGCAACTGTTACAGCAATTACGTCTCTATTAGTTTCTCCGTTTCTGTTACGGGATAACAAGGAATTACACAAGCTTCAGTACGAATCCAACACTTCAATGATCCAAGTTGACCAAACACCTGGCAAGAGATGATGCCAACCCCTCAGACAACATACAGAATTACCACATTTTGCCATTATTTAAAAGTTTCTATAATATATGAACATTGAAAAAATGCTGTGTGTAAAACTTTAATTACAAAATTTATTATTATTATCGTTTCAAAAGGGTTTTTTTCTGCACGTTTAACGTATGGTTTTATAAAGAATGAGTGGTGTAATTTTTCAGCACTGTTAAATTAGCAATAAAGAGACCGAAAGGAAAAAAAAAGTGCTGGAAACAAACTTAGACCACATGCATATATTACACTGAATACAACTGCCACACCTTTTCTACAACTTGAACAGGAATAAGGTTTAAAAAATACACATAGATAAAGGCCATATGTAGAAAAATATGGACAAACACTTTTTTGCCATTTGAGATGGTAGGCAATGCACATTTTTCCGAATGGCCCAAATTTCCCGAACAGCAACTTGCCAGAGAGTAATGATGAAATATACATACGTCTAACAGTCAATGTAGTGCGAATTTCCCCTAAAATATGTTTACTTTCTGTAGGAAGGTGACCATTAGAGTCCATCTGAAAGCAAAAGTATATGTTCTATCACGTCTTATGAGTTTTGAAGAGCAGGTACATAAAAACTCCATTTAAGAAAAACCCTGCTGCTGTTCTTTTTTTTTTTCCATCGTACCATGTAATGTGACTTTCAACATGCAGATGGTGCTGTTGTCATTTACAGCCATCCTGATACGTGTGCCAAACTCACTTTCTGCTAGTCAAACGTCTCCTGATCAGTGGCTCAGTTACAAAACTACAATATAATCATTTAAAATAAAAAAAATATGGAACAATACCCATAAAATGGTAAATTACAGTAATACAGACCACAGATCAGTGCTCATACATACACAGTGCTTTGGCAAGCACTCAAATATGCACAAGGGCCCAGAAACACACTCTCACCTAGCTTGAGTGCTCCAGCCAGGCCACGGATCACCGTAACGGGGTTGGCTGCATTTGTGCAGAATTGGTGTAGCGGAGGAAAAAAAGCATCCCTCTTGTTCTCCAACTGCCAAGGATTTAAAAAGTAAGTTTATTGACTGTAGAAAATAAATGAAATTAAGTACATAAATTAAGATCAAACAAAGTTGACTTCTTTTCCATGACAACCAATTCCTTTAATCTGTGCAACTGGACTTTTTTGCCAGTAATACTAGATAGAGTAGATAAAGAGCAACCAGGCTGCACTGTGTCAGATGATGATGACGATGATGATGATATGTTTTACTCACATAAATACTAGGGGTGGGAGGATTGAGCTTGTCCTTTGGCAGAGCTGGGAAGGGTGCAGCTGGTAACCGAGGAGGGGGACACTTGTCCAGCAAGATGCTGTTACTGGACACACCATTCTTCCCCAGGTTTCTGCAAAAAAATTGAAGACATATTCATTAGTGCATGTCCAAATGACTGCTTGTAAAAAACAAAAAGAACAGAACATAATATTTTCCAAATCTTGTTTTAATTGACTGCATGCTACGGTGAAGACTATAATCTGATGTATTCTCGTCAACATGACAGGGACATTGAGGGTCAGCACATGTGCTGTTGCTTTCTAGACACAGGTGGAGCCATAAGCTAGATCACTAGAGACGGAGAGACATACTGGCAATGTCATTCCCCATTAACAGCCATTCCAGTCAAAACAAACAGTGTAATAGGACTGAAAGCACTGTGGAAATGTCCCACACTAAACAACACGGCAGAAGGTCAAAAGTTCAGACACTAAAATTTATCTAAATAATTGCAGCTGTGAAGCTGGAGCGTAGTCATGTTGGCTTGTTTGGAAGCGGAGCCTTGGAGATTGTGAAAACTGACAACTTCGACACTGCCTGACATTTTCTGCAGCTTACTCTCCTTAGTGTGTTGTTGGGTAGTGTGGCACTCTCGTTGTCATTTTTTATTACGGAACAGGATTTTTTAACATGTTGTGGCATACAAAAATATTTAGCAGGAAGGATTAATCGGTTTTGCTTACTACTAAGCAGTAGGTTAACAAATGCATATGAAATTAGCAATCAAACAAAAATAATCTGTATATAAAATTAACAATACAATAAACAAATGAACCTCTGCATGAACTACTGTTTAAATGTTTGGAGGTCTGTAAGGTTTTAATGTCTTTTAGGTTCATCAAGGTTAGATTTTTTAAATTAAAAATACAATAAAAGCATTAATATTGCAAAATACTTTGTTTTAATGCATTTACTGTCATCAAACATTTTTAATTAACCATTTTGAAAATTTCTTTGGAAACCCTGTTATGTTTTTTTTTTAATTTAAAGATTCTTTGATTAGCGTGTTCAAAAGAACATTCAAATAGAAACGTTTGACAAATTGGTTTTGCAGCTACTTTTGCTCAATTTAATGCATCCTGACTGAATAAAAATATACATTTATGCAAACTTAAAAAACATACAGACACTTTAGACAGTAGTGCATAAAGCAATTAAAAGACCTTCTTAAAGACAACCACACAGACCTTTATATAATAGACACATCCCTAACATAGTTCGACATCCCGTGACATTTCATCAACAAACAAATTTTGTATTATAACATTTATCAACCAGTATTAACCTTTCTAAAATCAACAAGTAACAACCTTCAAAATAATTAACAGCTCAACACTGCAAATCTTTTTCTAGCACAAATCGAAACATTACATCAAATCATTAACCATTCAACAGCAGGTTTAAACCAAACCAATTATGGCGGATTTGCATTACAGCAGAAAAGGTGATATATGATCTAGCTATGCAATTTATAAGCCCAGACACACACAAGAAAGCTTGGTATACAAAATCCATCAAGTAACCTGCTTAGAATTATGTACAACTAGGCCCAAATGCAAACAACAATTAGTAACTTACCGGCATGCTTTAAGCACATCACTGGAGCTGGGGTAGATGGAGACCGAAGACCACAGGGCAAAAGAGGGAGGTTTGGGTTTATGACAAACCAGTGGAGAAGCCACCTTCAAGGGGCTCTGAGAGTCCTCCAGACCTTTGCCGTTGAGCGTGGGGCTGTTAAGGCTGTTAACACTGTTCTGAGTGTTGTGATGATCTGCTGATTTGGGTGAAGGTGTGGCCGTGGACATGGCAGAAGACGGGGAGGAGGCCACCGAGTTCTCCTGTGCCTTGAGCCCCTGGTGCAGACTTGAGTGAACGTTGTTAAGCTTTGTGCCGGCAGCCGTCAACCCATCGCCATTACTATTATTACTATCATTGGCTTTTCCAATCAACAAGGCAGAGAGCTGAGGATTGTCTGAACTAAGTACACCTGGTGAGCAGGGTTTCGCCCCAGCAGCGTCTGCCTGGCCCTGATGGACGTGATTAGGCAGTCCCTCTGCAGTGGCAGTGCTGTTAGGCGTCCCTGCGGAATGCCCATTTCCTGAAGGCTTGCTCTCTTTGGTGTGCACCGTGCCTTGCTGTCCACCTGAGGTAGCAGAGTGAGGGGAGCTAGGGGAGGGGAGGTGATTGTGACTGGCCTCCTGCGCTAACGTGTCGCTGGCTGTGGCCGAAGGTCCGACCTGATTTGGAACGCCAGTGCCGGCTGCCGGGGTAGGCTGGGACGTCCCAGCGGAAGAGAAAGGCTGCTCGCCATTGGGACCTGCTGAATATGAACCTGGACTCTTCCGAAGCCCCTGCAATAAAATGCAAAGCAGCAAAATTGTTATTCCTACAATTGAGAATTTAAAACTAGAAAAAAAATAAAATAAATAAATAAATAAATATATATATATATATATATATATATGATATTACATATAAAATTGTGTACAGACCACAAAATATTGGGACTACTCTGTAAATATTTACCCATGACACTTAATATTTTGGCTGCCATAACAGAGTTTATCTTTCAAAATGATCAGCCATTTCTGATATTTCTAAAATTGGTTTGATTTGACACAGAATGACCCTATACAAGTTTCTTATCATACATAACATAAGAACATGATCGTACTACATTTAATCTCACCTGAGTGGAGTTGATATGTTGGCTTTTCCACGGTTCATCATCCATGCTGCTGCTGGTGGGGGTTGTGCAGTTATGAGGTAGTGCGTTTTGCCGCAAGTAAGGCACGTTTCCGTTGCTCCCCGATCCTGGGAGGTGATTATTGCCCACAGAGACGGCATCTGTGTTACCCAGGGTTCCAGCCGTGCATGGGGCGGGGCTTGCAGGGACAGGTCCGTTGGCTATTGGCTGAGCAGCGCATCGTGAGTGGGCGGAGAGTGTGCGGGAAAGAGTGATGTGTGGATGGTGAGAGGAGGATGTGGAATTAGAGTTCATAGGCAGTGAGGGGTCGGCTATAGGACCGTTGGACACACTGGGTCGTATCTGACCCATAGCATTCAGCCTCATCTGTTGACGAGAACAAAACCATCAGTATCAAAAATTAAGTTAATTTAGGCCACCTCTAGCCTAAAACTTTGCAGTCTTATGTACAACTAGACATGACGTACCTGCTGATTCTGTTGCATTAGACTGAGCTGCTTTTCCAACTGTTCCAGCATCTGCAGCTGAACTGGCTTCAGATTAGCCTTGTTGGTCCGTAACTGTTCCAGAAGCTAAAAAAAAAAAAAAACAATAGTTTGCTTGGCACCAGCTTTAGTATATCTTCATGAAAATGGACTACTAGTCAAATGTCCTTTTGGGATTTTTTTTTGGTTTGTTTTGTGAAAGAATTTTCTTATGCTCATCAAGGCTGCAGTTATGCAATCAAAAATACAGTAAAAACAGTAGCATTGTGAAATACTGCAATTTCAAAGAATGTTTATTCAAAAATAAATACATACATATATATGTGTGTGTGTGTGTGTATATATACAAATCATATATATTTTTTTCTATTATTATTTTTTTTTTTTTTATTACAGATATAGAAACAGCCATAAAATTTAAATCTACCAACCTGAAGCTTCTGTGGGGTTAAACTCATGTTGGGGACTTGATGCTGACCGGGATCATTTTCCAAGGAATCTGGTGAATTCTGATGGTGAGACAAGAAACCAGTAAATAATCAAATATTGCTTGATAGTTGTAACAGATTAAACAAACTAGTACCCTGGCTGGACTTGCAGTCCTCTTCCTTTTGGCTGGGCTTGACTGGTCATCAGTCTGGCCCGAGACCATATGAGGGGGAAGAGACTGGCCTGGGATTTGGGACTGGGCTTCATTGCTCTGATGAGCTTTGCAGGTGGTCTGCTATTGGCAACAAATACAAAATTGCAGCTAGGACAGTTCCATGAACATTTTCACCGAAGTAACCAAAACAGCACTTATGCACCACTGATTCACCATGGCATCAATATTGACGTTTCTGCTCCCTTACACAAGCAAAAGGATTGTTTATGCCAACTTTCTCACTCTTAATTATACCAGTTAATTATATGAAAAATATTAATAATTGAAATGCAGATTTAAATGGTTCCCCAAAATTAGTGACCAATATGTTGAAACAAAGGATGATGTGTGCTGATGAGTGCTATGGGCTTATGATCTAGAGGAAATAACTTTAAACCTTAGCAGTTTAAGATTATTCTCCAGAATCAATGTTAACAACAACATTGTTCTGTATGACTGGGAATTAAGGACCATTTAGTGGTACTTAATCGTGAAGTCAAGCCTTACCACACACTTTGATGTTTTATTAAAAGGAATGCCATGGGTTCAGAACAGGCTAAGCTCATTCAACAGAATTTGCTACACAAGATCTGTAGTTATGGTGATGCAACATATGGCAAAAAAAAAAATATTTTAAGTCTCTTTTGCTCACCAAGTCTTCATTTAACCAAAAAATACAGAAAAAACTGCTTACAAAAGTTTATTACATTATAAAATCCAATAACTTCATTTAAGTTTCACAATTTTATTTTAAAATAATTTTAATAAGCTGATTTGGTGCTCAGGAAATATTTTGATTATGTTAATAGTTGTGTTACCTAATCTTGTGAAAACTTTTACAAATTTTCTCTCCAGGAACCTTTTTTATTTTTATACATAAATAAGCGACCCAAAGTTATTTTGATAGTATGCATGTGTTGCCAAAAATTCTGAATACAGCAGCAGTCTGTGTTGAAATTTTAAAAACACTTTTGCCAACAATAGTATAATATTTAATAGTTTTTTGGCTATACTAAACAAGCATGCATTTTAATGTTTATTGTCTGACTCATTTCACTTCCATTGTACAATACATTACGGTAGTACGGTTAAGTTGAAATCATTTTCTGCAGTGAACCATAATGCCAGCAATGGTGTCAAACTCAACCTGTGCTGAACCCAAAACATTTCTTTAAAACGTCACAATGTCCAAGCTACCACTACCAAATCATTTTTATTAGTCTAAACCATTAGATGTTATAAGGGTTTCTACTGGCTTGTCTAGCTGATCTGTTCTCACCTGTTGTGTTGTGTTGAGCGCTCCCTGTCTGGAGGTGAGCTCTGCTGGGATTGGTAGGCTCCATGCCTCCTCAATACTAGGGAGCATTTTACTTTTACTTGGTAAACTACCTTGCTGAAGATTACACAACTGAGCCTAGAAAAAGATTGCGCAGAAAACATGTTCAGTGCCGGATTCAGCTAAGCTTGAGTCAATGCAATGGTGGTATGTATCAAATCACAGATGAAAATGACACTCATATCATCCTCAGTGTATAGTATGTCAGACAAGGGGACGTGATTCAACTCAAACAAGAAGGAACTCAAAAAACAAACAATGTTCACAATCTTCCCAAAAGAAAAACACAATGATAGGCACATTAAAATGAAACATGTACACTTCCTCTCCTGATAATGACATGCGCAAGCACTCTTTCTACCTGGAGGCATTTAATGCGAGCGGTTAGAGCTGGGATGTTACTGCAGGACTTGCTGCACGTGGCATTGATGTAGCACTTGATGGCATCCTGCGGCTGGTTACAAGACTCGTAGAGTGTTCCAAGGTCCATCCAGGCGGCTGCATGGCTGTGGTCCAGTTGCACTGCACAGATATATGCCTGCAGGGCATCCATCGGCTGGTTCTGCTGCTGATACAACACACTGGAGAAGCAAGCACAACAGAGAAGAGTGGTTAAAAGAAAAAGCTAAATACACAGATGGTTCATAATTAGTTGCCACAGGATAGTGCATCAAGAAACAATTCACACCTTGCAGATCATTTATTTTCTGATTAGCTTTGCTGACATTTTGGAAGGTTTCTTGTGGTCTAATTAGGTAACAGGGATTCCACAACTTGTGACAGGACAAAACTTGTGCTTGTAAATGGCTGCTTTCAGGATTGTGATAGGAAGGTGATTTAACAGCGGAGGTGAATGCTTTAGCGTAAATGTCTTGAGCATTTCTGTCTCTCCCCTGACAGCAATATAAACCAAGCCTGAGGCAACATCAGCCCCAAATGAGCCCATTTACACACAGCTACCAAAAAAAACTAATAACAAGAATGCCTCATTTTAATGTGCAGAATATGCACATAAATAATAAATGGAAGCATCTTAACCTCACAAACAATGATCATTAAGAGCTTACCCAATTGAGCACCATGTATCTGCACTGGCCTCAGACTTGTCAATAGACTGTCGGTAAGATATGAAGGCATCTTGGACCTTCCCAATACTTGAGTAGCACCTGCATAACGAGGAAAAACATCAAATCTAGACACTTTCGATCGCATGAGTTTTAGAGTTTAAATGTGAAAATAGTTTTCCTGATCATGCATTTAAAAAGACACTTTCAGCAAATTACAGTGGATTCAAAATATTCATTGCATCACTCAAAAGTTTGAGCTACACAAACGAAAAAGAAACTAAATAACTAAATATTATAAATACTCAAACAATGAAATTGAAATAATGTAGTATTGTACAGCATAGTATAATATAAAATAGCATAATTTAGGATAATATAATATATAAAGTTGAGGAAAAATTTCATTTCAGGTTTTTGCTTACCTGCCCAAGAAATACCAAGACTGTCCCGAATTGGGGTCTGCTTCTAGGGACTTCTGCAGACACTGAATAGCATAGCTGTTCTTGTTGGCTTTATCTCCCAACTGTTCGACCGTGTGATGCATCCAGCCTGAGGGAGCGATGGGAAGCATGAGGATTAAATAAGAAACTGCATTCTCAACAAAACAACTAGAACACTCTGTGCCACAACACTAATCCACAGTGTGCAATGTGGAGGCTGTTACACTGGTACTCGTAAAGAGAGCAAATGGTTCGCTCTTGTTATCTTCAGGGTAGGGTGGGGAGTTGAGGTGGAGTAGGATCGGGGGGGTGGGGTGGTTTTCTACTACCACCAGCAGCTTCAAAAGGTCTCAGCAGAGATGGCTCTGTCCAAACAGCCCCTCTGCTTTCCATTCCCAGCTAGCCAGAAGTTGTTAAGGAGAATGAGACAGTGTGCAGACAAAAGAACTTCCCCCATGTGGCCTGACTTCTCCAAGGCACTGATCCCAGCCGAGCTCTTAACACCTGTGGCAAGCGCCTGCACCCGGGACACGTTACTACAGCAACCAGACCATTGCTGACAATTACAGGAGCAACGTGGCAATGGTTTTATGGTAGCTGCTTTTTTTGGACTAGCAATAGAAGCAAACTTATGTCATGAAGAACTTTGAGGATTCACAACTGGCAGTTGTGGCAATTATTCAACTAATTTCATTACTTATTGATGATTTTAACCCGAAGTAGACAGCTTTATCCTGGAGTGCTTTGCTGATTGGTGCCACTTTCCCAGTTTACCGACTGAACCTTGGCTCATATTTCTAACCACACCACGGTATCCCAAAAGCAATCAGCACATTTATTAGCAGCAATTGCATATGGCAAAATTGCACACCCTAGAGAACTGGAACATATCTTAAAACTTGGACTATACAGTTGGAAATGCTGTTATTGAGATGAAATCAAACATTCTCTACAAATGCATTTCAAAATATACCTCATTACATGTTTGTGGCGGCAGAATTCTGCAAACAGCTGTACAGAATTCCAAAAACGTAAATGCCAGTTAACATTACCAACCCTCATCCCCTTGCATGTTTTTTTTTCCACCCAACAAGACTATAATATTAAACAGTTTGCCACATACATTCCTTATTACCACACTGGGATCCAGATCTTGCATGAAAAAATCTGTGCAGATTGCATTCTTTGGCTAATCAAGATTGAAATCACACAGCAAACAATCATCTACATAGGAAGCACAACAACGCCTGGTTTCGCACATATTTTGATAGATACATTTTCATAACTTTTTCCAGCAGGTTGTGATTACTGGATAGATCATTTTATGAACACTGCACTGCAGAGGATGAAATATTTAATAGCTGAGCATAACTAGACACATATATCTGATGACAAAAATCAGGACTTTTCCATGACTTATTTTATTAACTTCCATGACTTTTCCAGGCATACAAAACCCAAATTCTGATATTTCCAGGTTCTTCTTGACTGTGGGAAGCAAGAAGAAAGTTAAACACCAACTCACCTAATTGTTGGAGCGTAGTTGCCTTCACCTGCGCAGGGAGATTCTCTGTTTGTAACAGACTCTCGTAAGCTTCCTTTGCGATGCGGTATTTCTTCTGCAGACAGACAGAGAAGGAGAGAGATGTTTTAACAGACAAAAGGGTCAGCGCTTTTACGGCCCCTCCGGGTGGACACAAAGGGCCTCATCAGACGAGCCACAATGTACGGTCTCAGGAAGAGAGGAAACACACTGGACACTGACCAGGCCAGACACAGGGACGCAAGAGGAGACAGACAAACACACACACAGACGCAGGGGGAGGGTCAGTCCAGACCAGACTAGACTTAACAAGTCAGACAAACTGAGACATGCTCTGTATCAGTGTAATTTGAGAAGCCCTCTCAGAATAAGTGTTTGTTTTTCTTAGCGACCTTGACACAGATCTTTGTTAGATCTGATGGCTGACCACCAAAGCTGAGCAACACGACTCCAAACACACTTAAAAGCAATCTCATCTGTGTGTGGTGAACAACAAAATTAACCTATTGCAAAACTTAGGCATTGGTTAGGTGATTAGTGCAATAATCCTTTCTTACAGAAAAGTTTTGAAAGAGAGTATGTGAATTTGTATGAGATTTAATGCAATTGCAATATAATTTAATCTAAGTCGACATGGATAAGAACTGTGTGCTGAACAGAAAAGACTAACAAGAGTCTATAAATCACAAAGGCTAAAGAAATTATAAGCAAAACTAAGAGGGCATGGTGGAGATCGGTTCAGTTGAACACACAACGTCAAGGGGGTCGCCCCTGAAACAAATCCATCAACCAAGAGTTTATGTTTGAGCAGGAACAGTAAACTGTAAGCAAATGGAAACCCCAGGACCAACAACACTGCCCTGTAACCTATAGAACCTGCTTCCTTTGCAAACAGTTTGGAAAATAAAATTTATATATAATTAAGTACTAGTGAAATTACAAGAGTCACCCATCAGAACAGCTGATGATATCATGAAAGGCAACCATCTATTTGGTTACCAACATTCTTCAATATCTTCAAAATCTCTCAATTTAAACGCTAAAGCACACACAGAAAAATACTTCTGCATTTCTTCCCCTCCCCCTCAACACAGTACAATACTGAAAATATGGTTCTTAAATATACGATTCTGGAATTATACAACAAATCATGTTTAAGTTCATATCAATACACCATTTCTACTACAAAAAAAATACATTTATCATCTTTCATATTTATCATCTGATGTTTGACATCACAGATTAAACATTCTTTTTCTTTAAACAGCCTTATCTTCACTTGCCTCAAATTAAACAGAATATGATGACTACCTATGTCTATGGAGGTCTGTGTAAAAGCAGTCACTGTTGCCATATATATTATCCAGAACATTATAACCAAAAATATGAGTATCAGCGAAACATGGCATATTCTGATAAAACGGTCTTTAAAAAAAAAAAAAAGGGGAACACTCACCTGAATTTCATATACATGAGCGATGTGGAACTGAACTGTAGGGATGAAAAGAGGAACTGATCAATACCAGAGAATCCTTTTCTAATGGAAACAATCACAATCAAATCTGATATCAGGCCAATATTAAACCAGAGTTCTTTGTCTTCACTGTTTCAGCTTTAGCGTTAATAAGCTTATGGTTGTACAGACACCACGACGGAAGAATATTAGCTTGCCCTTTGTGCACTTCAAGCATGTCATTACTGCCCGTATGCAAGGCAACACACGGCTGAATCCAGTCATGCAGTTTCCCTGGCAACTGGAGTCTCAGGCAGGATAGAAATGGTAAGAGAAAAAAAAATCTAATTGAGGAAATACTCCTTTTTCCTACTAAAAAAAAAACTCTCTCAGAGACAACGAACATTGCAGTTCGCTGCAAAAAAAACCCCCTCATTGACAATGTAGTTTCCTAATAGAAATAACAAATGAACGGAATGGTACTTACTTTCAGCTTTGGACAAAGTGCAGGGCGTGGAGTCAATCAATGCCAGCTGAAAATGCTGCAAGACAAGGTGAAGTTTGATTAGGCTGGATATAGTTAGAAACAGAACAGTTTTTTTCTGCCCAAATGAATTTGGCATCAAATTACATCATTATCCACCTAAAAGAAATTGGCTACAGTTAAAGCGCCATTTCTTCTCCAACCAATATATGTGTGTCCAAAAATAAATGTTGCCTTAATAATATACTATGAGCCATATGGGACTAATAACATGAACCTCCATTATTACAACACCATTAAAAACAGATTCAACTAAATTCTAAATTATATCATAATAAAATGTAATTATCAAATGGAGACAGAAATTTAGGAAGTGGTCGGTCACCATTTTCCCAAAACAACTTCAACCACAATTCCATCCATCAAACTATCCCATGACTCCACATCTGTTCAGACACTGATAACTGGACATTTGAATGTTGGCCATAGACTTTTATGAACCCCAGCTGTGTTAAATAACTGCAATTTTAACCATTCAAGAAAAGCGCAAGTACTGTGCATTCACCAGGGGCCAAGGTCCTGTTCATTTTTATGAGTGAATCTAATGAAGCTTGTCATATTTCTGCAGGCTACGATATAATGTTCTGCAATAATCGCCAAAACAATCACCAGTCACCAATTCCATCCAATCATGATCCAATCAAATCCTAGTGTACACCTCTCAATCACTTAAACTTAGAAACACAAATGAGGTTTGAAAAAAGCAATTCTTGCTTCATTCAATCCTTCTAACAATTGCCATTAGTAATTATGTCTACATGTATACAACTACTAAATGATTGTGACTCGAGAGATAAAACACAGCAAGGTCATGGAGGATGTGATCCTGCAGTCAGACACAGCTAGTGTTGTGCATTATGTTGTGCGCAGGGCACATAAACACTTTGTGAGCAGCATGATCACAACACTAATTACAAACCCTTTAACAACCCCAGACAAAAAGAACCACCAGCTGCTCAAGTTACTAAGAAACCAGCCCAAAAGCAAAGCTTTTAATAAATCACTGTACCTGACCCAGCTTAGAGGTACCTAGAGGAAACCCATCTACCTGCATAGCAACAACTGAGGAATGTGGCCATGCATTACAATGTCCTGTTGACCAGCGTACAGACCTCCAAGATATGACTTTCAATATAATACAATTACTGGAGTCAAATCAACAGACAATACCCAGAATGCATTCCGAATTCACATATTCTGACTGACTTGAAATATCAAACGGTGCGTAACCAAGAGTTCATTTTGCCATGAACTTGCATTAAAAGTCAACCATTTAACAATCTCAGCATTTACACAGCAACAAATCTTCAGTACCTTCTGTCAAAACAAGAAAATATACAAAGACATCTATCTGCTTCATACAGACATCCTGCAACAAACATAAACATGGATTACTGACCATAGAAAGCCCTTTGTGCTGAGCTGATCTCCACTGACCAACTGCTTCCTACACGCTCACACGCTCGCTCTCTATGGCTCTCGACTGGCAAGTAGATAATGCAGTAGGATTACCAGTGTGTCTCTCTCTCTAATACTGATTACTATTCAAGAGAGAGCAGCGGCAGCAGCAGCTGAGAGATGACACGCTGCTCTCTCCTCTCTTTCTCTCTCTCTCTCTCACTCACTCTATACCTCCAGGCATTTTTCATCACGCACACAACATACGGCTGCCGTAAGCTTTCACTCTCTTGCTCTCTGCAGGAAATCGGGACAGAGGGACAGGAGAGAGAACAGGGAAAAAAAGATGAGAAAAGCAGGAGGTGGCAGGCTATCCAATGCATCATATTAGCAGGCAATACAACAGTTCTAAAAATTGAACCTTAAAACGTGAAAACGTGCATTTTAAAGAAAAGAAAAAAAGACGGAGCAAAATAGAAAATGACAGCTGCCACAAGACCTACTTTTTAACTATTTTTAACTTTAGATACAGTGAAAACCGTAACCTCTCACAGCGGCCTACACTAGATACATAGACACATATACACAGTCACAAATACATAACTGTTAAAATAATACTGTGGTCAGTACATTTTGGGTGCATAATAATGCATTAAATGATCAATGGATGAATTTAATTAATTGTAAGTGACAGCAAACACATTTCTTACAAAAAGAGTGTTTAAAAAAATTAAACTGTTTTGATTAAAATGTATTCTTGCAGAGTATAAGACAGCGCTCGTACACAGGTATACATTCCTTCCATTAATATCTCAACAACATATTGGTCGCCTTTCTATTATGCTGCAGCAGCAGTAACAATTTTAGTCAGTCCTCATGAATAAGGTCAGGATGCTACGTAACTATGGGATAAACGGAAATCAATAGGGCTTATGATTATATTTTTGCTATGCCCGATAAATAATATTATTTATGGTCAACATATAGGGTATGCCTTTGTCTGACGTAAATATTTAGCTTAATATCATCTGGTATCAGTTAACATCATCTCAATGCAACTACGATTGAGCAAAATATAAAAATACCACAAATGACAATGCATAAATACTCAAATTACACACCCCAATCCTGAACGAGACCAAACTTTTACATTCAGATAGCAGAGTATAAATGTCGATGCAATGTCAGAAGGGATGACACTGCAAATAAAACATGGTGTTTTTGCAACACATTTACGACACACAACGCAAAAGCTACATTAATTTTACAATGTAGATGTAATAGCGAGATCACCTCTTTTTGTCTCCTATGGCAGACACTTACCACAGGGTTATGTTCGAGGAGTGCAGGGTTGTTTGGGAGACATTCACAGAATGCAGGGAGAGTAAAGAGCACTGCTGCCTGCCCTCAGAGCTGCCGCTTTGTTCCCATAAGTGGGACACACAGGGAGTCGGTGAGCATTCAGCTGGCTGCCAACCAGCCCCTGCCACCCCTACCCTAAAGCAGAGAGAGGACGTGCTGCACGTGCAGTTCTCGCGACTTATTAGCACTCACGCAATTGCTCTGGCTCACAATGCACTCAAAAAGAAAGGATGGTTGAGGATGTCGAATGCACTGCATTCAGACACATTCGGACTATTTCAGTTTCATAAGAACCACCCACTCAGCAAGAGACTATCTGACTGACATATAAAACAACCATTCATAGCCTATTTTATGCAGTGCATACAGCTATATGTATCTGCACAGGTGAGGATCTGATACCATAAACATCATAAACGTGAAATCAGTAAGCACAGTGGTGAGTTAGATCAAGAAGACCAAGAGGTTTGGAACAAGAAAAACAATCAATAAGTTTAAAAATCAAACCCTCTGTCTTTTCTTTAGTCCAGATGGCTTCTCAGCATGCACACACTCACATTAGAAGAGCAAGTAGAGATGCTAAAAAAAAAAAAAAAAAAAATCACACTCTCCCCTGCCCTCAATGGCCTCAACAATAAGAGGGAGATTCATAAAAGCACAGTAAAGCAATAGAACATAACGGAGTAAAAAGACTATACCAGGTTATTCTTCCGACAAGACTGCAAAGCTGAACAAAATACCTTGACGGAGGTCAAGAATTACTGGTGATTCATTGACCTACAAAACAGTTACAGCCTGCAGCATTGTAATCCCTGACCCGGGTAGATGCCAAGACACTGGATGAGCTAATTATAAGCCTGCTAAATTAACCTACTATAAACAAAAAAAACATTTCCAAAATATTTAAATGCACAATTAAATGTTAAGAATACACTATTATCAACAAGCTAAAATGAACATCATGGATCGTGGCATGTTAACAATTAGAAGAAAAATAGATCAATTTGTTTCGATTTCAATGCCCTTCAAAAGTTAAATTTAAACTTTCTTGAACATTAACATTACCAATCTTTGCATAACAGAATACACCCACAGAAATGGCATCTGTAATGTATTCAGTTAGTCTACAGTTACAATATCGCTAAATATTCAAACATGTGTTTCAAATAAGACATATAATGTGGTCTGCTGTTTCAAAGGAAAAACCTTTTTAATTCTATTCCTGACCAATGACCTGATGCCAACAGTTTGAACTAAACCATTGACACCAGCATCACGGTATTTAATAATAAAGCAATACATTTTAAAAGGGTTCTCGCACTTGGGCCCTCCAACAGCAGAGCATGGGACTAGCAATGGCAAGGTTTTTAGGTCAAGGGTTTGATTCACAAATTTAATTCTACTTAATTCTAGAATGCAATGCTAAAAGCATGTTTAATATAATAAAGTAGGAGGCTTAGCTGTTAAAAGACATACCTTGAGGCTGGACTCGTAGTCTGTGTTGACTTTAAACATCAAGCCGAGCCGCAGATGGATCTCCTTGGCTCTTGAGAAACTAGGGTCAATGTAAAGCACCTCCTGAAATGCTTTAATCGCCCTGTGGAAGAAAAAGAAACAACCAAAAAGCTTAAAGGACAAGATGAGACAATCACTTATTGATACAATGTGATTAATAATAATGCAATTAAATGATTAACTTATTAATAAAAAAATATATGGGAAATGAATGATTAGAAGCAACAAATAGTAAAATTGAATGTTTCAAAAGCAGAAGCACTGCTGCAACGCGAACACTAACTCAACTATTTAGATTACAAATATATGCATGACATTTGAATTTATGACAGTGCCCCCCCGCCACACACACAGTGGACTATTACACTTGATCACCACCTCTGACAGAGATTGCAACACGTGGTCGGCTCACAGCAGTGGGTTTTGCTTGCTTATACAATGTTCGTTCAGACAAACAGAGGGTGTTTTTGCTGAGCCACTGCCCACTGAACTCAATGGCCCCGATCCCCCTCCCCTTCCCTCTCCTCCAAAAAGTCTTTTCTGCACTCTCTGCAGAGCACTGCAGTGTGTGAGAGCTCTGCATGACAGAACCCAAAGCTTTATCACTATGTTTTTATTTCTTGTAAATCACATTACTCTCTCAAGAGCCAAAGCTATTTGACAACTAGGGTTGGGCTATATATCGCACAATATATTCATGTGCATCTTGTCAGTAAAGCCGTTTTTAGCGGTAAACCTCTATCATCCGTTTAGAGTATCGGGTTTCGTTTCACAAGTAATTCATTCGTAATACTGAACGCGATGTTGTGTAGCTTGTCAGTGATCCATTTAAAAACAGGTGATGAGATTTCACTACTAATAAAAGAACCGGCTTTACTGGCAAAATGTGCATGAATATATTGCCCAGCCCTATATTACACTATCGCTGCTGTCAGACAGAAACTGTAAATTGTGTTAATTTCATATTTCATTCACAAATTGATGTTATTGTTCAGTCCCCCATGTGTGTTTGTTATTTTTACAAATTATTAACCAATCTTAAGTGTTGTAAATAGCTTAAGAGCAAATCCATTAAACACTTCAATTGTCTGAGAAGTCTCATAACTCCACCTCTTTTTTACTCCACAGGGGCTTCAAGACAGAGTCGCAACGAATCCTTGTCGAGCAACACGTCCTCTAATAGAAGTTAAGTTTGCAAGCAGATTAAGCTGTCTAATAGGAGGAAATTAGCCTAATCAGCTCATTGTTTTCTGAAAAGCATCACTTATAGCTCTTAAAATAGAGTTAAGGAAGATGTAACCAAAGTTAATAGCTTTGGTTAACTATTGGCCTTTTCTCTGGTTTGCGTGCAGATTAATTTCTGCCTATTAGACAGCCTACTCAGTTTATTGTATTAATTTGGTAATTTGGTAAAGCCTTGTCTCTTGTCAAAAGGCTCAACACGAACGCAGATTCTGATGAACACTCCTGGTAGCAGCGCCATCTGTGTCCATACTATTCTCATCAAATGACAGCGTAATCTCGTATCTCCCTGCTCCCAAGTCATAAATCTTGTAACTCTGATAAATAATGATTTTGGGGAAACAAAACAAACAAAAAAAAAAGTATAATACTAACTTTTGATGCAATGTTTAATAACTCAAAATATGCAGGTTCCATTTCCTGAAAAATAATGGTTTTGGAGATTCCACCAGACAGCGATATAAAAATAAAACTGAAAACAACAATAAACACACAAATGTTCATTAGATCAATTAGCAAGGTGACTAGCATTATAATTTTTAAATGAATTCTGCCGGAAAACAGACATTCCGGTCAATAAATGAGTTTTTTTTCCTCATGACTTAATTTTTTCCCTCGTTTTAGTTATCATGGGTTAACCAGACAACATATTAGTGAAACATGAACAGTAGCCACAAATTATGGTCCCACTTTAAATAAGGTGGCCTTAACTATGTACTTACATTTAAATTAACCATTTGATATAATGCACGTGTGCACATTTTTTTTTTTTACGTTGTACTGATATGTTTAAAAATACCTATAAGTAATTAGATCTGTAATTAATTTCTGCAGTGACACTGTTGACCCATCCCTTACACCTTAACCCACCCTTAAACCTACCCATACCTCCAAACCTGTATAGCAGCAAAAGTGTTTTGAAATACAATATGATCACATTGTACTTATTTTTTGATGCAAGTACACACTAGTTAAAGCCACTTAATATAAAGTGTGACAAATTACTTGATGAATTAATTCGTTTCAATTATACATTTTTTTCAGCACTTCACATGCACCGGTATTCAGTTTCTCTTTCTCCATAGCTCAACATCCAATACAAATGCCTTACTCGTGTTAAAAATATTATTTGATTTTCTGTCCATTTATCAAATGGTCCCAGTGACAGACCCTCAACAGTCCTAAAAACTCACTCACTTCTTTTCGTCTGCACAAGTTTTGCACATAAGCCAAACGCACCCCTAAAACTTTGTTTAACAGAACATCCATTAGTTTTATCAATTGAATCACCAACAATGAATCTAATCTGTCGCCAATTCATTAGCATTCTTAAGGCATTTTTTTTTTCGCCCAGTCTGACAAATCTTTTCCAGTTTCACAAATCAATAACGTAACTGGAGCAACTGCTGTTCTCAAAAGGGTAAAGATGGTGACGCGGTTTCAAAAAACAGTGTAAACAAACCCAGAAGAAGAGTATCCCGGATATGAGACTGAATGCTAAGTTCTTGTTATGTTTGGTATTTGAGAGGAGACTTATTTTCACATGTTTTTTTTTTTTATACAGAATAAAATTTCTAATAATTCTCCACTGAATGACCTGTAGACCTCTGTGCATTTTCTTCTACATGCACAAGTGTTATGAGCACATTCACCCTCTAATCTACATTTTTCTACACAAAATATAAAAGCAAATAGACATGATTATGACAGTATATTTTCTATGCTGCTCGTGTTTATAGCAATAATGGATGTTGATATTAGCAGAGTTGCGTTATTATTTGCACTTATTTCGAAAACTGTTCATCCAATCGACTTCACGTGTGGCAGGTGTGTTGCTGTGGACCATTGACATTTTGGTGCAATATGGACATGCAATATTCTGAATTAATAAGCTTTTAATAAACTACAGAACAGAGCGAGCAGAAAGCAGCATGTGTCATGCAGGCAGGGCTTATATGCTCTAAGAACATACTGCACTATTGAAAAGACAAGTCTGTCGAGTGCATTATTTTTTTTTTTTTTAAATTAAGTCCCGATGCTGGTTAAATTTTACTTTCAATTGTAAATATTCATGATAGTGCATCAAAATTCCACACACAACGTAAACCAAAAATCTAGGCAAGCCAGGAAAACTGATTTGCTAAAAAGGACTGAAAGCCTGTAAACTAAATATAAAGTTATATGTAGTCCAAAACCCATGCCACAATCAACCCAGCGTGTAACCACATAGCTGATCAAGAAACAGCCGTTATCTCAATTTCAAGACACCACAAAAATTGAAAGGCAAATAAGATAACTACAAACTTTAACATTTCAAAACAAAAAAAAAAAAAAAAAAAAAACTGGCTAGATCATATTATTATAGTATGGAAAATTGTTCAATTGCTTTTTTGGTCGCATCTTCAAAACTAGCAAGAGATTTTTTTTTCTCTCAACCTTACAGAAACGAGCAATTGCTTAGTAAAAGAACAAGAGAAAGAAACGAGAGAAAGAAAATGGGAAGGAGGTCATCTCAGTTTCCTGCTCGGGAACTGAAAGGCATGGGAAGATTACCTCATCATTTACAAGAAAAATTTAGTTACTGGCAGGATTTCTTGACCTGCAGGACAAAAAAAAAAAAACCCTTGGAGAGGTTTAGACTGAGTAACTGAGTCAAGGACCTGAAAGCTACATGTGACCAAAAAAAGAGAACTGAACATAATGCTCCAGGTTCAACAATTGTGAAATAAATCTTTGCATTGCATTGTCACTCTAGATTATTCATAGAATGTTTTTTACGTGAATAAACATTACTTAATACTCTCGTCCATTTTCTGATATACTTAAACATGTCAAACCGGATATCAATAAGCTCTTTCCTAATTGGTTTACATGGCAACGTGTCACAAAATTATCCACTCAAGGTGAAATTGTATCATCTTACCGTCCATATTGCAAATACATGTGCCAATAAACCAGTGCAAATCAGTGAATCTTACCATCCCTAATGCAAAGACATGAGTTTGTTATATGTACAATGTACATTTGTGGACACTGTAATGCCCGCCGCAAACTCATATCTTTGCATTAGGAATGGTAAGACTCAATGATAAGATACACCGTTTTAAAAAAATCATGGGTAGCGCATGATCATCCCATCCAATATATCCAATATATGTTTCTCTGGACCCACTGCTATGCACATTTTGCACGTCTCCCTCAGGCTGGGTACACCACATAATAATCGGGCTGATTTTGAACTGATTTTTCCTCTTCTGACAACCCTAGGTAATGTCCCGATTATCTTGGTTGAGAGATTATCTTCGCAGATTTTCCTGTGGTATGATTTGTGTAAAGAGTGACTGAATCAGCTCGAAAGAACTTTGAAGGCACCCCGATAGTGAATGTTGAATATTTACGATCGGAAATCCTGATGTGCAGGGGGAGCCCGGGAAAAAAAAAATGTGCAGATGACCTGGAGATTATCACGTGAAACAAAACGATATCCAATCAGAAAGCAACGTGACCGAAGATCGAAGCATAATAACAAACGCAGTCATTCCGCAGCACAAAAGAATTTGGACAGCAGAGATTCAGGGACAGCTTGTGAATTTGTGGCAACAGACTGTTTATACAACGCGTCCTGTAAAACATTCATTCTCAAGTCTCAAGGGGTTTTGCGAAATTCTGCGTTAACAGAATCAGAGCTCTGGTTCAAATATCTGTAGGTTTGTGGCATGTTGTCTTCATCAAAATGCAGCACACACACACACACACACTATAGGAGCAAAACGGTGAAAGCTAGGATTGGTTTGTCCTCAAGTTTGTGATCTTTCATATTTTTAAAATCTTATAATACTAAAAAAAAATCTTTTAGTGTGTACCCAGCCTTATGTGACACTCATTGACTTCATATAGCTCTTTCCTAATGAGCCTATGATCCGAACAGGTGCGGAAATTAGACAGACATGCAAAACGGGCAGAAATGTGAAAACCACTGCATTAGAGGAATGATCATTTCATCCACCTAAACAAGTAAACTAATCAATAGGACGATTTACAAAGAACTTCTTTAAAATAAAATTAACTAACATTTCTCATAATAAATGTAAGAGCCTTAACAAATATGAACTTATTAGTGCTTTCAACCCCAGCCACTTAAAACTGCAGCATAAATTTCCATACCTACTGTTCAACGATGAAGATTAACAACTATCAATGTCATTCCTTTTTTTTAATCCATTATACACATCAATGTACTTTATGTGCCAAGTTAATGCAAATATTCTTGCTGCTTAAGGAAGCTGAACATATCTAACAGAGCATGTCTGAGGCATACCCTTACAAAACCAATATGGTATGCCTACCTTCTCTGTCCAGAATGGGCATCTGGGGGGGTGCGCTGCACTGCCCTAAGACAAGGAAAGAGGGGACCTCCAGTAGTAAATATCACAATTTGCCAAATCATTACCAATATCCTACAAAAATGTATATGCTATGCATTAATATATAAAATTGACCTTAAAACACTATTGGGGAGGAAAAAAAAAAAATGTTGACCGATTCATGAATGAGGGAATGTGATGCTTTTCCCATTATCCTTCAAGACCCGACCACCATTCTGTGACTGTACAAGATAACCAACTGAACACAATAATGGTCTTTGGGAGATTTAGATTGTTAAATGTAATCTAACTCAACCTGATTAGAAAGGGTATAATCCTATAAACTGAAGTGAACACTCATCAATACTGTTTTTAGGCCTTTAAAGTAGTCAGACAAAAACTTGTTCAATAAAAACTATAGCCTATATGTTGGTAGGATTTACAGCAACAAATTATCCCAAGCACTGTGTGAATGCTAAGAGAAGCAGATGTTGTACTGAATCCATGTGTAATAAATAGCCCTACTGCACATTTGAAACATATTTGACCGTGTTTTAATACTTGATTAAGACCAAACAACATCTTTTAAGTCAAAACTGAACTGTTAAATATAAATTAAATCAATGGCTTATTACATCTTGTAGTAATCACCTTCTGCCTGAGTGTTGTGCTTTCAAGAGTTTAAGTGAGGATAGAGGACCGTAAATTATTCAAGTGATCCAAAGACAAATGTATATAATACAAAAGATCAGAAACGCAAAAATTTATTTTACAATTTGTCAACATTGTTGACACTTCTCCAGTAATGTAGCCAGCACTGCCAACTATCCTTTTGGGTGTTTACTTGAAAAATATTGCAGACACACCAATACAAAACTAGGAAAACAAACAACCACACACTAGGTTAATTATAACTGGCCCTGTGAACCAAATTTATATCACCTTTCGGAGCGAAAGTTTGTGGATCATGTGCAAATTGGAAGACACTAACAACAGCCATACACCCCCCAACCCCACTCTACACACACACACACACACACACACACACACACACACACACTTTAGTAGACTACAAGCAAAAGAAAAATGAAGAGCCTCTTTACTCTTACCACACAGACCATACATTTAACATATTATTAACATATTATTTTGTGATTTAATGCCATCTCAAGAATGATTTTAGTCTAATTAGTTGCTTAGCCATATTTTAGACAAAGCCACCAAAAAAAATTGCCCAAAACAACACTTCAGTTATTCTCCAACAGAAAATGGAAAAAGGAAAATTATGCACATACTCTCTGCAGTTTTTAATAACAGCAACAACGACAACAAAGACTAAACTGTACGCTGAGAAAGCATCAACATCACACTTCAGGTCATGAAAAATGCTATTAGGGATGATATTTCAATAATGTTAAGTTACGGATGAAAAAAGAAAAGGAATCTAGATGGAACGAATGTGAAAAATGCATCACAGAACACAGTAATTGTGTACTTACCAGTGAAAAGCATTGTAATGGAAGTAAACCAAACCAAGGCCATATAAAAAGGCAGCATTCTGGAAAAAAAAAATAAAGCTGAGCGTTAGAAACATGTAAACAAATGAGAAGAAAATATTCATTAATTCATCATAGGTGAATTAATCAGCAGAATGGCTTTCTAATAAAGGATGGCACCGTAAGCATGAGTAAGGATGGTTTACCCTCACAGCGGGTCTGACACATCTGCACTCAGCAGGGGACAGAAACGTCTGCAGCTAATGAGCATGTGGTAAACTAAAAAGTTGGCGAAGTCTTCGTCTCCCGCAACCACAAAAGGTTATATTTACATAACGGAATGCGCAAGACAAAATGGATCAATGAAACATTATCGTGTCTGAACCTCTTATCGGTGTTCACAGAGGCAAAGCGTGACTCAAACTGAAAGCCACTGCGGTTTTTCTTCCCCACAAATGCACTTTCGTTAGATGATGAAACTAGATGGTAAGTTGATGAAGTGAATAATTGAAAAATTAAAATTAAGGCTATATGGTCAAACAAATACAAACCCCATTCAGCATTTTCTTATAGACAGGGTGAGTTTCATGACAGCCTGTATGTGTGGCGTAAACCACAAAACTTGTAACCAATTTCAATTTTTACTGAGTTTTCTACTTTAAAGCAGTGACAGAAAAGTCAAATAGCTTAAGCTAGACAGCCAAAATATTACTACACACTTAAAACGACCAAAAATGCTTTATCCAATATGCAATCTTAAAATGCAAGAACGCAGGATTATCAGTTAACAACAATGTATATTTCAGGCTGTTATATTTTAACCAGAATAAACAAATAGTATAAAAAAAATTTAAATAGAAAAAAATTTTGCTTTTGCATTTGTGAAACCGATATTGCAATCCAATGCACTCAAATGACAAGACTGTCTTAAAATTGAATGCGGCTCTGTTCAATGGCAATCAGGAAGTCAACAATTACATGGGTTTTTCAACGACAGTGCATTGTACTTCTAGAATCTAAAAAGGATGACTGTCTCACAAGGCCTTAGACAGCACTGTGAAGTCAGGACAGGTGCAGAATAAAACACGCCAGAGAAGCACCGACTGCAAAGTGCATGGTGCATCATTCTGACAGGCTGACGGTGATGCACACGGGCCGCTCATCACACCTGCACAAATCACACACAGCTGTCTGAGTGCTGAGACAGCACCCTTTAACTCCTTCAGCGCAGGCACAAATTTAGCACATGCCTTGACTCTGAGAGCAAAATATTAAGTCAGAGGAGAGAGGGAAGGCTAAGCTTTGGAGAAAGCATGAAATTTTCAACTTCCACAGCTGCGGTCTGCAATGTTTCCATTGGCAAATTTTCCATTCAGGTGTCCAAACTGCCAGTAACGCTGGGCAGTATGACCAAATTATATTACTTTTTTTTTTTTTAAATAATGCCTTTTTTTCATGCATGATCATGTGTTAACCACATTTTCTACTGACAGAGTGGAAATGCTGCAGTAGATAGGCTTAGAAGGACATATTTTACAGTCACAATGAGCTAATGTTGTGGAAAATTTTCCACACTAAATAGTGACTAAACACGACACATTAATACATGTTAACCAGGAGCAATTCTCATCTGATAAATTCAACGTGCATCTACACTGAAGATCGGCTATGTGGTGGTTTTGGCTATAACCATACTTCTCTAATGCTGTACCCTGTCTGCATCGACAAAAAAACAACAAACAAAAAAAAAAAATGAATAATATTAACAGACGAACTATGCTCATGTGTCCATAATTAAGTAAGGGACAGTTGCTTGGAAACGCTGTTTAGTTGTCATTTACTGACAAATCTGCAGCAGTACGGCTGCTTCTCTGGCACTCGCTGCACAGAGCAGATGCCAAGAGAGACGGGGAAAGTCAGAGCTCAGTACTGGAGACATCTTCCAACTGAACCATAGCTAAGGTTTAATCAAAAAAAAAAAAAAAAAAGCAGAAGGTGGTGGATATTTGTGGTACAGCTTCAGGTTTAGAACTTTGATGCTAAGTAACACATACAGCTGTTCCTAGACACACTGCAACAGAGACTCATTTTAAACTGATTTGCATTACACACGTTGTTTAAATGGGATACACAGGTATTGTGGTATTTGAAAAATTCCTATTAAAAAAAATAAACACTGGTATTCCATATTAACAAGTATACTGCCAAGCACTATGTGCCAATGCTAAAATTGTATTTATAGTATAAACGGTTAGAAACTACCTAATAACTCACATCAGTCTATCTGTGCTGGAAATCAGTTTCTATTAGCCGTATGCTGAGGCTTAGTGCCTGATATGTGAGAGATGACACTTCTACAGTTGACAGTCGTATCTGAAGTCAAATCGCATTGAAAGTTTACTCTGCCGTGGAAAATTCACAGCTAAAAGCGTCACTCGTTCAAGGAGAGAACCTAGAACTGTCAGAGGCTATTACTGACACTCCTACAGTATCTCATTTCACATTCACAAACTTTCTTACAGACCGCTGACACATCAAAATAAATCGTTTTCAATAATAATGTACACTATGCTACAGATAGTCCATTGAGTCTTGTGCATGTACATTTGTTTAGTTCTTACTGTATAATTATTGCTTAGCAGACTTGTGTTTCTATATCTTCTACGATGCATTAGAACAGTGGTGCCCAATCCTGTTCCTGGAAATCTTGGTTCCAAAGCTGCTTCAACACAACTGTTTGTAATTAAAGTGTTTCTGGAGGTCTTACTTGATGGTTCAATAGTGTTTGATCAGGGTGAAGCTGAACACAGCTGCTTTAGACAGATTCATCTACAACCAGCTCCGAAAGTGGGCATGATCTTATCACAATTAACTCACAATAAATTAAGATTTTACAACAAGTATAATCTGTGCAAGTGCACAAATCAACGAGAATCAAGCATCCCTTACCTTCCAGTAGTCTGACTGTAAACTGTAGTATCTCTGGTATGCAGATAATGCTGAGAAGAAAACAAGAGAAACGTATCGATACTGATTGTGATATTTTTTAAATGACAATAGAAGAAACATTGCGAGTTAGAACTCACCTTTAGGATAATCTTCCAGTAATAGGTTGAAGTGACCTAACTGGCAAAACACCTCTGGCTCCACTTTCCCTTCAGCTTTTAAGATGTAGACGTCATAGCAGCGAACAGCCTGAGAAGCAAAGAGCAAATGTGAACACAAGTCAGCAGGCCCACCTAGAGAATCTAACCAGTCTATCTTGAATTTTGGAAATCAATTTCCAGGACAAACCAATTGTGACTGTTACGTAATTTCAATCAACTATTACTCTATACAGTCAATTACTATTGTTATATTTACCATAATATACAAAGGTGAAGATATAAAACGCAAAGGATCTGTGTTTTATATTTCTAATGTATATACGTCATGTATATCCGCACACACCAAGCATTAAAATTCCTGAAAATGCTTGGGACTATGATATAGCAGCAAACTTCCTTGATTATTACACCGGAATGAGAGTATAGTTCCTAGCCATAACAGCTTAGAGAAAAATCACAACTTTTCATTTTCCATTGGTCTTAGTACACAATATAGAAGTGTTGAGTTTTAAATAGGAGAAATGTTGAAACTCTTTGGCCCTTTTTGAATGTGATGCTAACGGTCTAATCAGATTCAATGATCTATGTAAGCTGAAGCTAAAATTTGTACCGCCAAACCTAGAGTACGGTTGAATGGATTCTTAACTATTTAGCCTATTTTTAAAAAAAAATGTGGGATGCACCTTTAAATTGACCAAAAGTGACAGTAAGGTGATAGGATGTTTTAGAAAACAAATCACATTTACTCAAATACATCTTAACCTCAATTTAAGCACAGCAAATGATTTATTAAGGCATCATTAAAGATCTTTTAACTGCTTTGATAGAATTATGGAGACCAAACAACTCTGAACCATCTCTGTAAATATATCAATGCAGCACCCATTATCCAACCAGTCACATGTACGACCCTATTATTTCCACGATGCAGAAAATGCTTAAGGAATCTCCGAATTCAGTTTAAAAATGGCATATATTAACGTGCGTGTGACACTTGCCATGATTTCAGCATCTGCCATTCTCAGCGAGGACATGAATGCATAAACAACATCTCCACAACTGCTCTGAAAGCAATTTTACATGCATTTTACAGTTCCATTTGAGTAAAGGCTAGTGTTATATCCAGTGTTGGGGGTAACGCATTACAAGCAATGCAAGTTACGTAATATTACTAGTTACTTGAAAAAAGTAATGACTTTTTCAATTTACAAGAAAATACCAGTCATTTTTCCAAAAAAGTATTCAAATAGGTCTTAGTTTTAGACTAAATGTCAACATGCATTAATTCTTCTCACAAAAAAAAAATTGTATTCATCAAAATGAATTAAAACAGTTAAATGCAAACTGCAATTGCAAACAGTGATCATGACAAGAAATTAATATAATAAATACAATATTTTAAATAACATAAATGTACCGAAACCCATTTTATTAATCAATGTCTTTGCTGCTGACCTATGATGATCCAGTTCAACCATACTAATAAGCAAAAATTACTCTAGATAAGCTAACAATTGTGCTTCAGTTTTTTCTATTTCTATTTTTCTAAGAGTGTTGAAATTTCTTCTCCTGCATTCTTCTGTACAGACGTGATTTTACTCTAAGTTTATTCATTACACATTTTGGTACAAAAGGGATTTTCATTGGATTTAAAAATAACATTAAAAACAAGCTATGAAGCCTTGCTCATATTTAAAAAGTAATGCAATGCATTACTTTCCATAAAAGTAACAATTACTTTTTTAAGGAGTAAAATTACTTTTAGGGAGTAGTATTACTTTTTTAAAAGTAACTTTTCCCAACACTGGTTATATCATATACGCACAAAAATAAGGTATTCACGGCAACCTGTCAAAATAAAATTTTGGATATTGTGCCAGAAATATATTACTCTTATTTAGAATAATGTATGCGATAGGCTACAACTACCACTACAGATTAAAAATAATAATAATAATAATAATAATAATAAATGTTATTTTTTAAGACATAATCATACAATATTTGGTTTAAATTTTAATAGTAAATTTACCATTATTTACCAAAAAAAATTTAATGTGTAAAAAGTCATTAATTAAATGGCAAATTAAATTTGTGTGAAGTTTCCATACTTTTATTAGACAATTTTAAATAAGTTAAGAATGCCATTGATTTCTGTACCTTTTAATTTTGCTTGGCTTTATTAATAAAAATGTTTTCTAATTAGGATGTATTTGTGTTTGCTTGGTACCAAAATTGGTACAGAGAACCGTGGATTTTCACTGGTATCAGTACTAATACAGAAACGTTAATACCATGACAACACCACCTACGAGGTCACCCGAGTTGAACAGAGCTGAAGGTCACAGAAAAGGTTGTTTTCTTTGACAGAAGAAGTTTAGAATAGTTTTCACTCTGTTTTATTGTCTATTTGTAGTAGAATATTTTACTTGCCATTTTAAATTGCTAAAATAAGGATTGGGTGGCACAATATGAAATTTCAACACATACAAGCTAAATATTCAGACTGACCAATGCAGAACTGTTCATTTAAATAATAAATACATAGTGTAAAATCTCTCTACAAACAATCTCTAGAAACCAAAATAAATATCGGTGCTAAACAGGTTAATACATGATCTAGTTAAACTAAAACTAAATGCTCATTTAACCTCTGTGTTCACAAGGTGTTTTAAAAGGTGCTTGCTGTATCTGGGACAATGACCGTTTTGAAAGACATAGCTAGTTTGTGGGAAGAGTTGCACAGCGGCAGACAGACAGCAAGCAGCCTTCACCAACAGCACAACAGCACTGAGCGGAGCGATTGAGGGATGCGCACGTCTATTTCCAAATGAATCATCCCATTCTTGGCAGAGCCACCACAACCTCAAAATGTCTGGCCCATAACAGAGATGGTAATTAAACATTACACCTGTCTATCTCCACTGTCAATCTACCAACGTTAAGGCCCATTCAAACAAACAAAAATTTTAATTAACGGAAACTACAACTATAGCATCCACACCGGAGCACAAAAGTTCGATTCATTAGAACCCAGAAAAAAAATGATGTTTAAACATTTTAGCTCCTTAAAGTGTTAAGATTCTGTCAATGATTTTACCATTCATCCAATGGAATAATAAATCTGAAAGATATTGCAATCATATTGTCCCTGTGCCATCGTTATAGCTGTATTGTGGACTTCCCTATTCTCATAGTAGTAATATTTGCTCACAGAAAGATGACCAAGTTACTACGTTATAACAAGAGCCATGATTACAGAAAAAAGCGAACCAATAAGGACACAGAGGAATGATATTGTTGGAATCAAGCAAGATCTTTTTTTCCAGCTAATGATAGAAAAAAAAACACTAACAACCAATCAGAATCACAATCCTCACAACCTTTAAAGAGCCTAATCTAACAAAATTACAGCTAGAGCTTATAATAACCAAAATACTGTTTTATGTTGGTGTGGATGCAACTATACCGGTACTTATCTTTCTTGATGTGAACAGGCCTTTGGAACTATTATTAAACCTTCATAGTTACTATTAAAATGATTACTGGAAATGGTATTAACCGTCAATTCTTTAAAAAGCATTAATTATTTTTGTGGCAAACTGAAGTCTATAAACAATCATTTCAAGCTATTAATTCATAATTAATTCAACTACTTTTATAGTTTGGACTACAAGATAAGATTTATACTTTAGGATTTCTAAACTTAATATTCTAACCCTTTTAAAAAGGTACATAGACTTTTAATCTTTTTTTTTTTTTTTTTTTTTTAAATCACTTTACTTCAAGGATCATACAATAAACACAAATATATGATGTCCTTATGTTATAAACAACAGGTATGTATGAATAAAAACAATCAAGTTACACAAAATATCCTTAACTGACATGATGCAACAAATGCTGCTTACAAAGGCAACCTGGCAAAGTTAACTTGCTTGACCATAAGGACAAACCCCTTCAGAATTAAGGTTTAACAACGTTAAATCTCACACAAGTTCTCACAAGCAACTTAATTGTGGATTTACTGAACGCCTGGATGTTGAGATTGAACTGAAAAGAGCCCAGTAGCGTTCAAATGACTCTCCTCACATGCAGTTACAGTTGGTTAGCATCATGCTAATCAGCTAACATGTAGCCACTGCCTTGTAAACCACTGAGATCAGAGCTTTAACCTTCCAAGTGCATCTTGAAACGTTAAAAAATACAGCCTGGTCTAAAACCGTCAAAATAAGCTAATATTTCACAACTTTGGCCTGAGTATAAACAGCCCGGCTAGCTAACTTACACACCAAGAGGGTTTATCATCATACGACAGATGTACCTTTTGCCTCAAAAATAATATATTAAGGCGCGTTTCTCTACAATCAAGATAATTCATTCAACCAAACAGCCGTCGATTGCTTAACTGATATTCAAATGATCGCAAACGAATAAAAACAACACCCTCGTTACCCTCAACTCTTCATTAGAGTCGCACTGACAATGGGTGAACGAGGTCATAACAGGCGAAAATGGCTTTATAAATACAAAATTGCCGTTCACTTGCGCAAAAGCTCAACAAAGCCAGCACCCAAACTAATGCAACCCTCAGTTTGAAAACTTTCAAAGCTGAAAAATAATCACCGCAATGAGCAACTACAGTTCCTCATCACTGACATGCATTGTGCAGCCCAAACCAAGTCCTTTTTCTGGTATAGCACTTTCACGATACCCAAATCAGTTCAACGAAGAGTTAATGCTTACAATATCGTAATATATCCATGCAATCGCATTTAGCAGTTTTAAGCTGGTCGATCATCTTAAATTCGCGACAATAAACAATCACGCAGATGTGCTATTTATTGCTTTACCCGAGTATTTCTACGCGGATGAAGTTAAAATGTACTACATCCAACTTTTAATATATTGTTTTCAGTATAACGTTACTATACAGTACAATATGAATTTAATACCGCGCGTCTTTGGCATTTTATAGAATCTATTCACACCTTTATAAAAGTCTCACACATACTGCATTATTTTGTACAATGCAATGAATCTCTATGTGCATTATTCTGACTTTATATTGCTGCTGATTAATTAAATATATACGTGTCTGTACAAACTCCCGAGTGTCATTGCGTAGTGTATCGTATTAATATTATGCATTTTTTTCCTGTGCATTAGAAATATATTCGCAGAGTGTTATTACATGATTTGCAGAGTTATGGCTATCTGTCTCCAGACCTCCATCAGTGTCATATACTCATACCTTTAACAGCAAGGCCTTCGTTCTGGCGCCATCTTCATGAAGCCTCTGAAATCCAAACAGTGTGCTGCAAATAGAGGACAACACAGGCGGTTCCGTGTTACTTTACCTGCACCGCATTCATTTGCGCCGCTTTAACATGCAGCGAAGGCTCGTAAAAATGCAAGGAGGGTCATCGGTGCAAGTAAAGGGGCTTTAACTGACCTGTCTATGCTGGCTAAGCGCTCCCTTTCTTGCGGCGTAAGCTTCGGAAAGTCCTCCTCGGTTTCACTCGCTTTTCCCGCCGCCATTTTCTTTTCCTCATCACCATCACCAGCAGCAGCAGCAGCAGCAGCGCGAGCTACAGCGGCCACTGACACTCCGCACGATTTCATAGACAAAAAACTCCAGCGAAAATATTTACGCACCGCAAGCCGAGCACCTTTTTTGCGTGGATCTAAACGCAAAAGAAAGAACAGACGGAAAATAATTTCCTCCGAACAGCCCCTTTTTCACATTGTCCTCGACATAAATGAGTCGCGGGTAGCAGGTACACCAAAATGCATGCAGAACGAGCAATGCAGGATTTAACGGCAAATTGTTATTTAGTAATATCTCAAACTTCCCCCTAGTCGCCAGCTCAAACTTGTTATAATTGTGTCACTCAAGCTAACCCACGCCGCCGCCGTCGGAACGCCTCCTCTGCTGTTTTGGCCAATGGCTGAGTTCGGTGGGGACCACGTGACGCGCCTTGTCTTGGGATCCTTTTTTTCATATAAACTTTCAAGGGGAGGGTAAATAACAAACCCCTCAACTTTACGCCGCATCTTCGCCTGCCGCGATTGGCTCACCTGGATTTATTATGATTACGTAACACCAGCATAAAACGCGTTATTGGCTCAAGCATCTGTCTGTTCGAAAAAAATGTTTTGTGGATGTAATAAAAATGTTGCCTTATTTCTACAGTTATTAGGCGGTTTGATATGATTTTCATTCCTCCTGAGAATGTGGTAAATGTGGAATATCTGGTTGCATGTACGCTAATACAAGGATTTCATTCAATGTCAAGTATTCAAGTATTGTTTGTCCATTGATGTAATGCCTAACTTTCAGATAATGAATACCATTATATTCAATACCCATAAAATATTATATCCCATTATCTCATCATGTTCGAGTTTTTCTTATCCTGTCATGTGCCTTTAATTTTCTTTCATTCTTTCTTTCTTTTTTCTTCCACTATTCTATGTTATTATCTCTACTTTCTTCAAAATACTAAGCAAGAAAAAAAATACTTTCTTTTCTTTTTACTCCCTTGGTTACTATATTGTTATATTACATTAATTTATTATTAAGTCAGCTTCGGGCTCTATGTTTAAAAGACCTCTGATATTGTACATATCATTATTTTAAAATGTAAAATTAAAACACACATACACACTTGAAATAATTCGTAGAGTTTTTTGTGAATAACGCATGCGCGCGTTCGTAGGAGTCTGTGGACGGCGATCGCACGTAAATTGCGTAGGTTTGTGCGTAGAGCTGCAGAGGTTTCTGGTACTGTGAACGGAGCCTCATAAAATGGCGGATCGCGGTGAAGGTAAATAAATTGGCCAACCAAACATTTACATAAATAGTCCTGATTGAGAACGTGTTTATTTAACCATATGTGTTAAATGCAACGAGATTCCAAGAGTTTTCAGCGTAGTAGAACGATTATTATGTCGACAGACTATACAGATATAATGTGGCTAAATCTCTGAAAATATTGTACATACCGTTTTAATGTTTCATGTCTTTGTAACTGCATGTCGCTGAATACATTCAAAATATCCTTTGTAGTGCCATCAGGTTTGATATTTTATTGTAGAGCGCGATGGTGAGGTTTGATGGGCTTATTATCATACCTAATGAAATGTTCGTTGTTTCTTAACTTTCTTTGTTTTTAAATCAGATCATAAAGGGGTTCGTTTAAAATATGAAACGGTTTTAAACATTAATGTAAAACAGATTGTGGTCCTAGAGTTGGTTTTTGGGTGTAAATACACAAATGATATGTGTACGATTTGTTTTATCAATGCAAAACATCCAATTTAATTATATAATGGCGTATTTTCACTTGCATCCATACTTTGGACGAGATAATGTGGTTACCTAATGTATAACAATTGCTTTTGTTTTCAGATGTAGATGCAGAGAGTGAAGATGAATTATATGAGGTGGTTAACATCACAGATTACGCCAGGAGGCATCAATGGTGGAGTCGTGTTTTTGGGAACAGCACAGGACCCATTGCAGAAAAGTACTCCGTGGCTTCACAGATCATGATGGGTGGAGTGTCGGGATGGTTGGTGTTAATATATATTAAGAAACCTGTGCTGTTTCATATGTCCTGTAATATTTCTACATGTATGAAATAATGCACACTAACAAATGCATTAATTACTTGTCCTTTGTCCTCCAGGTGTGCTGGTTATCTTTTTCAGAGAGTTGGAAAAATTGTGGCAACTGCTGTTGGAGGGGGATTTCTTTTGCTACAAGTATGGGATATAAAATGCTCGCATCATATGTCGTAGCCAATACTCAAAAATGAAAATTTGCTAAATGTTTAATCGCTCTCAGGCCGTTCATGTATATGTCAAACCTAGCATTGCATCACTTGTTCACCAGTGGATCTTCTGCTGTTGGGTGCCGAAAGAGAGTTCAATAGCTGACAAAACTTCTCAATAATAACAATAAAGTTGCTTTTTCATTCCTACGGCACCCATTCCACCAGTAAGCAAGTGATGTTAATTTCTCCAAGTCTGTTCCAGTGATTGTTTGTCAAACTCATTGGATTGCCTGAGGGTAAGTAAATGTTTAGCAAATGCACATTTTTGAGTGAACTATTGTTTTTAAGGGTTTATTATGCTTCTATGTCATCTTAACTGGGAAAAACATCTTTTTTCATTTCAGATTGCAAACCACAGTGGCTATGTTCAGGTAGACTGGAGGAAAGTGGAAAAGGATGTGAATAAAGCAAAAAAGCATTTGAAGAAAAAAGCAAACAAAGCAGCCCCTGAGCTCAATTCTTTTATAGAAGAAGTAGGTATTTTTTGATACATTCGTCATAACTTTACAGTCTGCTAGCTATTTTGAGCTCCTACAGCTCTATAAAGCATTTTGTAATGTTATTTAGTGTGTGCACATTACACTTTAGAGAGTTGTTACTTATCCTACTTTCTGTAAACTGTGTATTTTTCTTACAGTCGACAGAATTTGTGAAGAGGAATATTGTTATCTCGGGTGGATTTGTTGGAGGATTTCTGCTGGGACTGGCATCCTAGTTTGCACATTAATATTTTCGTTTATGTCAGTATCACAGCGATACAAAACTGAAACTTGATGTATTGTCTGAAGCAGTGAGTGCAATGGACATTTGCTGAATCGTTGTTCCAAATATATACCTCTTCAATGCTGTTCTTAACTGTACATAGCTTAGTCATCCTGATGAAGAGAGAGATATTGTGCCAATAACTTTATAGAACATTGCTGGTGTGGTTTTATGATTTTTGTTTTGCCTACTTTTAATCAGTAAGACACAAACGTGAGGTCTGTTACATAAACTTATTGTATTTTGACAATACATTGTCTGAGTTAGTTTTATAATTTCCTGAATGTTTACTTGCATGTATTGTTTTTTTGTTCTGAGTGTTTTACTTTTTGTGACAGATTTTTAAAATATACAGAATAACCCACCAATAACATGTTTGTGGAAATAATAAAAAATGTCTTTCTGGTTATTTATGGTCTGTTTGTGTTGTTTTGTTTTTATAGGGAAAAACAACTCTAAACTTAATGAAGGTTTAAAAATATAATTAATAGTAGACAAAAGCAGGGATCTCTTTCATTTTAAAGGGTTATGATAAGATGTAATAATTTCTGACGTCTAGCTATCTAATAGTGCATGTTACGCGTTATGGAACATAGAGGCCAAAACAAAAACGTAAAATACCAGAAGTACGATTGATCGTCTTTTAAACGAAATCTTACTGTCACGTGATCTGTGTCTCGTTGCCTAGCAATGATATTTGCAAACAATCTTATCTTAGCAACAGGTCCTGAGCAGGCTGGGATCGTTCTCGACTGAACAAAACCTACATTATCGTTAGTTATTAATAATGGCGCTGCCAATGTTGCCTGGAAATTCGGTCAATAGAAATGTAAGTGATGCCAAAATTATCTATATTCTGCGTTGATGAAAAATAGCTGAATAAGTAATGTTGTTAGCTATGTTGGTATCTAGAGCGATTTGTGGTATCTACTATACTATTTAGTTAATTATTGCTGCCTAAAACGGCGAAATTGATAACAAATTCATTATATATATATATATATATATATATATATATATATATATATATATATATATATATATATATAAGAAGACCAAAAACACAAAAACACACCAAATTAAGTACAAACAACAGAAACAAAGATGTCGTCGTTGCAAAATTATGAAAATAGATACAGTGTCATTTTATTTCCCCCTCGTTATTTTCCAGCTGGGAAAAGACAAATTTCACAAATCTCAGCATTTTGATTATTCAAATGGAGTAGCCATGATGGTTGGGTCAGAGAAGTCAGGCATTGGGGGAGAACTTCTCCTGGGGCAGAGCGCAAGACCCAAGTATTCACTTTTTCCGAAGGGAGAGGGCAGTGATGCTCCGGCATGGGTTGCTTTTGACAAACAGGTTTGTCATTATTACAAGGTAACATTATTAAGTAGTGCTGTGCAAAGTATATTCATTTTCTACACTTCATTTTTCTTACCCGAAGGTGCTGTGTTTTGATGCTCATTTCCAAGAAGCTGTACCTCAGAGGAGGGAAGAAAAATATAGAGTGCGAAAGTGCAAGATTTACTTGTATCTGGAGGATGACACCATACAAGTAGTGGAGCCAGAGTTCAAAAACAGTGGGATGCCACAGGGTAAACCATCAGAATCAAATGTGTCTCATCCCGTTATAGTATAAAAACATCCTGTTTAAATGCATCTGTTCTCTTTCTATGTAGGAACCCTGATTCGGAGGCACCGTATTCCTCTCCCAGCTTCTAAAGATGATTGCTTCTACACTGTGCACCATTTTAACATCAATCAGGAAATAGTGTTCTATAACAGAACCTTTACGATTACGGACTGTGACCCCTTCACACGCAACTTCTTGATAAAACTGGGGGTGCGCCTAAACCTCCCTGCTTCCACTCCAGCAGATCCCTATACCACACATCGACAAGGAGTAAGAAAGCACCATGTGTCTAAATAGCAATATCAATACTTCAATATTATACCGTTTCTTTCCCTCTCACAGATCGAGGAGAACATGAAGCCACTGCGACCGTATGAAAGAATAGATACGCTCAAGCAGTTTTTGGAACAGGATCGCAAAGTCTTGCGCTTCTACTGCTACTGGGATGATACCGAGAGCATGTTTGGAGACCCTAGAGAGCTGATCTTGCATTACTTCCTGGCAGATGACACCATGGAAATTTACGAAGTTGTCCGTCCAAACTCTGGTCGAGATGCTGCCCCTAAATTTCTACACAGAGGCAAGCTTCCTAAGGTCTGTAAAAAAACAGCACTGGCAAAAAAAATTACATTAATATATTCAGAATTTAATTACTAATCTTGATAATAAGAAGAAATATTTTCATATTGCTGTATTTTTCTTTTTTGCAATGTGACTGTTTTACTGTATTTTCATCAAATTAATTCATAGGTGATGACATCAGTAAATTTGTTTGAAAAATTCAGTGCTTACTGTTCAATCCAGTTTAGTGGTTATCAATTCCTCTCTACTCTTTTGCTTGGACAAATTTCTCCATCCTCCATGCCAAGCTTTTATACAGACTGACAGGGCTGAAAGAACATCCAACTTCCCTAAAGCACTTTTCAGTTTCCTCCCTGCTTGTTTTGCGGTCTAAATTTATTATGAAGGGAGAAGGCTTTGTTCAGGGTTTTTTCTGTTGTTATGTAGTCTTGTCACTCATTCTGTTGCCTTTCACTAAATGTCATTTGAAAAGGTTTTGAGGGAGTCCCCCGGTGAAAAACTAATTATGAACCCATTAGCAAATTTCGCTTGTCCTTCAAGTTATGAAAAAAATCATTTATTTTGCTCTTGATTGTGTCAAACAGCATGCTCCTATTCCCAAACATCAGCCCGGAGAAATAACAGACCGCACAGTCCTCAACGTATTCGGACCAGTCGGACAAGGAGGACGCTACATTTTGGATAGCCTCAAGGTAAGTACCGACTAAAAATGCTTTATAGCAATTATTCATTGTCAGTTAATTTTTTTTTTTCAGTTTTAAGGGACTAGTTTGTCAGTGTCTAGTTTGTCATTTTACAGACGGGAGCAGTAAAAGAAGAATTCTACAAAGAATGTGACCTGACCATCGGAGGCGTCATTAATGTGTGGGGTCGTAGGATGTTGATATGTGACTGTGACAACTTCACTAAAGAGTATTATCGCTCTAAATATGGTATTGGTAAGTTACATCACGACTCAAGGGGAAGCAGTAGTATGTATGATTTTACAGGTGATAACATTGTATTCAAATAATGTCATAATTCATGATTTGTGGTTTAATAGCTTTGTGTGAATGAAAACTATTTAATTCCAGGCAAAAGAGAGTATATAAATAAATGATATTTGAAATATATTTATAAAATATATATATATATATATATATATATATATATATATATATATATATATATATTATTTGTGTAGTGTAGTATAAAATAGAAGACTAGAATAGATTATATTTCTTAATATGTGGTTTTTAAAAAAAAATTGGAGGGAGGAGTTTGGCACCGCTATTAATGACCACATGATGTCAGTATTGAGTTTTACCTGTGACTTTAGAGCTATGTCATGAACTCATGTTTATTTTGCCTGCTACAAACAAACTCTACAGCATGTGCAATCTTGTGCTCTACTGCTTTTTGTAGTAAACTGAAAAGAAAACGTACATACCCCAACCCCTCATTCTCAGTACGTATCGCATCTGTGTGGTCTGACAAGCTGTTCATTATTTTCAAAGTCTTCCTGTCGTAAATCCCACGTCTCTATGAGAGCCCGATGCTCCCTAGTGTGCTTTCATCTCTGTGAATAACTGTCTGAATAACATGAATTGAACAACAGAAGACTAAAGAGCAGAACTGATTGACACCTCAAGGTGACTCAGTTTTTGGACAGCAGATATGAGCAATGATCAGCCTGGCCTCTTTATCTTCAAAAGCCCGGACATGAGAAGCACACGAGCTCCATGCCAGCGGTAACACAATACGGGTGCGCGTGCATCTGTCTGCTGTGGCGTTATGCCGGCCCGAAGAGATCATAGCATTAGTTACACATGAGCCTAATGGAGCCTGGTTGACACATGCTCTGATGAAGCACTTGTCCATTTCTCAGAGGTTAGGAGGTTGCGGATTGAATTCATATGTGTAAATGCAACCTGTCTGGCCTCACTTCCGCTTTTCCATGCATATGTCTGCTTAAATGTGTGTGTGTTTTCTTCCTGTGTGGCTTCACAGAGGACTTCACACCTGTTTCATACCAGGCCTCGCTCCCTCCTAAACCAGCCAGACAGGTGGCACCTTACACTGGATTTGGATCTGAGGAGGATTCGCTGTGCTCCTGTCAGGGTTTGCTGCCTAAACCTCCACAGAAGGATTTCAAGAAGCTTATGGAAAAAGACAGGTAACCAGCAGAGCTAATCCCCCTTAGGACATCCTGAGTATATGCCTCCCTTTCATTTAAAACCATTAATATTAGATCAAAACTACATGTCAGGCCCTTACTGGCTTTCTGAACATTTTGACAGAAGACATTAGACCCTTGTCTGTCCTACTAAAGTCATCCTTCATCAGTTAAGTGCAGCTCTTTGCAGTGAAGCACATGGCCTTTATAAATAATCAGAAGCTTAAATGTAATCTCACCATACTTCCGATGTAAAACACACTTTCAGTTTATTATTATACATTGTTTTCACAGTGCTTTGCTTCCAAATATAATCCCAGAACCAGTATCATGCTGCAAATTACTGTCTGGCTCAATTTGCTTTGGACAATACAATGTAAGACATTGGCAGGCTTAGAGTTGAAGGGAAAAACAACACTCTTCTAAGTGAAGGGTTCTTTTATAACCTCAAAGCAGCTAAGTGACAGGACTAAACATGATGAATAAGCAAAGGAAGTGTCTTGAATGTAAGTAAGGAACCAAGACCCATCCTGATCTTGTCACCCAGGTAAACTAAATATTTAAAGAACAGTCGCTGTAAGTTGGAAAGAGAACAGATTTTCAAACTGTCTAGCAAAGTTAGATAGTCCATTAGCATAGTGAGCATATAAGAAAACTGCAAGTGTGCAATTTGGCCTGTTCAGTCTTTAAGGCTGTCTTAAGACGTATTTTTTAGCAGTCGTTACATGTCTTCATTGTCACATGATCCTAATCATTATATTATGCATATTTAAAAAGGAAAGTCATACAGGTAGGCATGAGCAAGTAAATAATTTTTTTTAGGTTCTCTTCAAAATAGCCTTTTGAAAAATAAAATAATCAAACTCTAGTGCATTGTTTGGATGTTTTATTCAGCGTATGGTAAATGGTGTAGGATAAATATATACTATTTTTAAATGAGAATATTCAAATCACATGAATTTCAAAATGTAGTCAAAAACGTAGTGCATAGTACATAATTAATTTGTTTTGAAAATGTGAATTCAATGATAAAATGTGTATTCATTCTTGTCTATTGTAACAAAACATTCTTCAGCCCAATGATAAAGAACATTTTTTTATTAACTTTAGGCAAGGTCTGGTGAGCAATGTGTTGAGATTTGTGGCGAAAATGCTGACAGACAGTCCCATCGACAAGGAACGTGTTTTTATCATGTACGTCTACCTCAGTGATGACACCATAGCAGTCTTTGAACCTCCTCAGAGAAACTCAGGTACTGTCGTCCTCTTTCTTACAATTCAGATCAGATAAGACATAATTAAGATTATACCTAATGCTATTCCATTGTTCTTGTGCTTAAGGTGTGATTGGGGGTAAGTTTTTAAAGAGAGGTCGAGTGAAGAAGCCAGGACAAGAGCTGTTTAAGAGTGAGATGTCCGAGTACTTCACAGCTCAGGATTTGTATGTGGGAGCTCGGCTGGATCTGAACAATCAGCCCTTCCAGCTGCTGGATGCTGATGAGTTTACATTTAACTACATGGAGCAGCATGCAGATGAGGTAACACACTAAAATCATAAAGTCGTTCCTGTATTGATTTAAATAGTTTTACACACAAACTTCAATGAAATCAATTCACTTATGTTTCTCAATTACTTAGTTCCCCAAGGCAAATATTGGCACCATCATTAGCAAGGTAAAATCCATCAGTGAGGAAGAGCAAAAGAAAGTAAAACAGTTCTTCACCATGAGTGACCCAAGCAGCACTGGCTTCATTCCATATGAGTCATTTAGGTAAGTAGGCAGCCAAAAATACACAAATAAAAGGTACATAACACCTTGTTCTAGCCTGCCATATAATTTATTTTGAGTGCAATTTTGGCTTAGACTCACTGAATTTGAGATTTTATTGTGGGTGGGATTACATACAGAAATAGAACTGACTGGCAAAATGTCCTGTCGCAGTTGTGGCTGATTGGGGACAAACTTGGAGTTCTTTTGCTGTGCTTAGTTACAACACAGTATAAGAAACAAACCGTACTAAAGTCCTAACATGCACATCACGTTTGTGTGATAAAAAACATTGTGGAAAAAAAAGCAGTAAAAGCCCTGTTGAAAGACACAGTATATGCTGGTGGTTAAGGATGTTTTGTAGCATGGCAAGTGACATGACCTGGTTTAAGATTGTCCTAAACTGTTCCTAAGCAACCAGCTCCTACTCAGGACCAGTTCATAACCAGCTCATGACCAACTAAGGACCAGCTGCTAAGCTTCAAAATATGCGTGTCCAGGACACTGTTTAGTTTGACGGTGCACAAGCATTCTGTAAATGGCTGTGTTCTTTACAGGACTCTGTTGGCTGAAATGGACATTGCCTTTTCTGAACACGAGATCATAACGTTGGGTCGCAATTATTCATCACGGGAACTACCAGAGGTGGACTTGGGCCTCATGCTTGCTGTGGCTCAGGATCAGCTAAAGAAGAAAAACTTTGAGAACTTCACAGATATGATTCGAGCGTTCACACATGAGGACCGGGACAGGTAGCACTCAAGCAGGGTTCCCTTTCTGTCTCAAATCTTACTTTTTAAAATGGATGTTCTTGTATTTAATTAATTATGGACACTGGGCTGTCAATATACACAAATATTTAAAATATTTGGTTTACTTGTGAGTAGCGTTAAAATTTCACATTTAGAATTCGATTCATATGTTTAGCTTCAAAATGGCATATTTTTTGTTCATTCAGTTCTTGGAAAGTAAATAAAATAATATCAAATTAGAGCTGGTAATTTAACGCGTTAATTAGATTAATTAATTGAAAATAACGCTTTGCATTTAACTCGCTTGGCCCGGCCCAGACCTACGACAAATATAAGGCAGTGCAACAACTCAATGCATGATGGAGCCCAGTGAACACAGAAAGAATGTCCCTAAAAGTCAAGATATGGCGGCAAAATGTCTCAGTTTGCGTTTTTCTCATATTTACATCATATGGTTAAGAAGGCTAAGTAAGGCAAGAGGGATTCAAAAGCATAAAGAGGCCATCTGCTGATCGCTCTCGTGGTACTTTGATGTCACACACCGATCGGTCTGATGACAAGGATCCGTTTAGAGGTGTGGGGAAGGTGCGTGTCATAAGCCCACCAAATGGAAACAGAAAATCCTGGCATTGAAACGTTCTTTAATGAGACCAGGCTGGCGCGCGGTCTGTAAAGTGCCTGGAGCGCTCTTCATTCAAATGCGTGCGCACATTAACGTTATGTTACAGCGCTTGAGATCGATAAACGAGCGAGAATGATAAACTTTCTTGAGGAAGAATTAATTTGCGATGAATTAGATTAATCGGATGTAATTAATTCCATTAAAAATTATTCAGATACCAGCCCTATATCAAACATTTTGCTACCATTTAATATACTTTTTACTGTATAATATTGTTTGCTACATGTTTCCAGATTTTTTTAAACAAAATTATTCTCATAAATTAATGTTAACTTTATCATTATATATACAGTGCCTTGCGAAAGTATTTAAAGCCCTTCATTTTTTCACATTTTGTTATGTTGCAGCCTTATGTTCTAAAATAAGTATTCATGCATAAGCATATTAGCTTAAGCACCTTTACAGCTTATTTTTGAGTATGAAGCGACAAGGTTTGCACGTCATTATTTGGCAATTATCTGCCGCTCTTCTCACCTCTTCACCTCTCCAGCTCTGTTAAGTTGGATGTGGGCAGAGGCACATTTTCTGGTTTCTCCAGAAATATTTGATTTGGTCCAATTCTAGACTGTGGCTATGCCACTCAAGGACATTCACAGAGTTGTCTATCAGCCACTCTTGCTATGTATTTAAGGTTCACTGTCCTGTTGTAAGGTAAAATGTCTGCCCAGTCTGAGGTTGAATGCTCTGTACCGGGTTTTCTTTAAGGCCATCTCATTTTATGGTGCACTGAGCTTTTCTTTTACTCTGATGTGTCCCTCTGTCCCTGCTGCTGAAAAACAGCCCCACAGCATGAGGCTGCTACCAGCACACTTTACTCTGCAGGTGATAAGCAGAGCTGGTTTCCTTCAAGCACGATGCTTAGTACTGAGCTTTATCCGACCAGATCACAGTGTTACATTGCAAATTCCAAGTTAGTTTTTGTGCGTCTTCACTCAGGAGAGTATTGAGTTTGGCCACACCGCTGTAATGCCCAGATCGGTGGAGTGGTCCTTCTGTAGGTTTTTCTTGTCTCCACATATGATCATGGAGCTCAACTAGAGTGACCATCAGCTTCTTGGCCACCAATCTAATTAAAGCTCTTCTCCATCAATTCATCAGTTTGGCTAGGAGTCCTGGTTGTTTCAAACTTCTTCCATTATAGATAATATAATCTTCATACTTCTGTGAACCTTCAATGCAGGTGAATTTTTTTCTGAACTTCCCCAGATGTGTGGTTTGATGCAACCCTGTCTCTGAGCTCTACAGGCAGTTTTTGACCCCAGGGTTTGGTCTTTGCTCTTATAATGATTTTCAACTGTTATACCTTTTATTAAGACATGTGCCTTTCAAAATTCAGTTGAATTTGCCACAGGTTAACTTCACTCAAAGTGGTAACATTTACAAGCAAACTATCCCAGGTACTTATACAATGGAATCATTTAAGTTTTTAATAAATAATCTTTAATATTTGCTTTGTCATTATGTTGTATGTAGTGTAGAAAATTCATGCAGAAAAAAACTAATTTAAAGCAGTTTAAAATAAGGCTACAACATAACAAAGTGTTTGAATACTTTCGCAAGGCACTGTGTTGTCTGCTGTTTTCTTTGCTCTTTTACTTGTAAGCACCCTGTCGCATGACCAAATGTATATAACAACAAATCAACATTGACATAAACATGCATTCATACAGAACCACAAAATCATTCCCCCGTTGTTCTGTAAGGACACACTATCTCAGCTATTCAGAGTCACGCAGGCACTGATGTGGGCCGCTAACAATCACAGTGAGGTAGAATAACCATCAATCTGCTTTAGATTGAGGGGGTGCGATTAGTTCCAGCGGTTCAAGTGAAGCATTGGAAACAGATGAAGACCTGTGGCATGTTGCAGGCAGGGGAAATAGATGAGGAAGAATGCCGACAGGTCAACGTGCTCGTCCTGTTTATGTGGCCCTGTGGAAAGTTTAGTTATTTTACGATGTTCTGAAAATAATAAACCAGGAATGTCTGCAGCTGTCCGTCATGGACTCCATAAGAAAATTGTATATGATAATCATTTTTGAATAAATTATTTTCCAATGTTTTTTTTATAATATATACCATTCAATATATACCATTGGGGTCATTGCTTTATAAACTGATTAATTATTTTATTCGGCAAGGATGCAATATATTGTTTAAAAGTGGGAGTTTCACTCAGTTACAAAATGTGTTGACATTTCTCATTGTTCGATCTGTCGAAATGGTGCTGTAGGTCTGGACACCTTTCTTCTAAAGAGGCGAAGATCATATTTAAAGCCTTCCGAATGCCCCTGTCTGATGACCTACAACGAGCCCTCCTGGAAAAGTAGGGTCAACAGAGCAAAACTCCCATTTATTATTCAAGAAACATTTAGCCACAGTGCCTCCTTATTTTCTGCATCTTTCATGTTCGTATCCAGGTTTCAAGACGAGTCTGAGAAGATTGACTATCACGCTTTCTTCTCCAGTATCAACTGGAGAGAAAACCCCGCCCCTGCTGTGCTTCCAGATGTCACTGTGAAGGTGAGTTTAAAAGGGTCCATTTCATCTATCATCAGACACATATTTTGAGATGTCATTCTTTGTCTTTTGCTAAAGCAGCCACATGTACATGAGAGTGTTTGTGTCAGGGTCCAGGCCCTTGTAACCTGTGGGCCTCACAAGCTTTGAGCACCTCCAAGCCTCATCTCAAGTAAATCAGCCTTGGGAAAAACCCACTCAACAACTACTCTGAAGTGGAGCTTTTATTACAGCGCAGTAATTTAGCATGCCTCCTTGGAGCCTAAGCAGAACCATCTGCTCACTGCCTCACAATGAAAAGCCAGTTGGGTCTTAACAAACCAGCAGGGGGAGCCAGCGGTCGATTTGTCTGTATAGTTCCTTAACGCTGTATTTTCGATGTAATCAAGGTTTGAATGACCATACATAGCGATTCCAAGATGGATCTATAACAGACAAACCAGGCTGTGTGATTCTGTGTTTTCTGCTTTGCACACTCATTTCTAATAGCTCATTTCACTGTGTTTATTGACCGCTAAATTTGCCGGTTTCCAGCCATTTCCTGTGGCCCTCACTGAACATAATCTAACAGCCATTACAATGTTGAATTGCCCTGCATTTATCAAATACTTCTCAGTATGAAAGAAAGAAGAATAAGACCGCAAGACCACACTGAAACTGTAGGGATCGATCGGTCTGTCTAATCGGTCTGGTCTAGTGACTAGAGCCATGTTTCATAAAAACCACATGAAGCTCTGTGCATAAAAAGTATGTATACTATGTGTTACATATGTCCCAGGATAACCAGATTTCCAGAGACTGTTTTTTCCCTTTAGTGGCTAATATGCACCGCTATCTGGTGTTATTTTAGTTTTAGTTTTATTTATTTAATAAAAATAATTTTATTTAATTTTAACTATTTATATTTTTATAGTGTATGATGATAGTGTTTATTAATATTCTGAATTAGCTTCAGCTTTGTTTTATTTCTAATTTTTGTCATTTTATATTCAATTTAAAATCTTTTTTTTAATGTTCCTATATAGCTTTAATTTATTTATTGTTAAGCTTTAGTCATTTTTATACTTCAATTGAAGTTTTTTTCTGTGACTGTTTAATTAACAAAAATATCTGTAATCATTTTAAGTTTAGTTAACATTGTCCTTCAACAAACATTAGTTTAGTTACCGTCACTGCGCAGCTAGTCAAAAAGTTTTACACGTCAAAAAAACAAATACAACCTCTCATTGTCAATAACATTTACACACTGCATCCGAAACTTTTATCCGTCAAAACAAATTTGGAATCTGGTTCAAATTTCTGTTTTCTTCGAATCCAAAGCAAGCAATTTGAGAGGCGTTTTGACGCGTCTGACTATATAACGTATACGAAAGTTTCGAACTCCATGTGAAAGGACCTTTACTTTGAACAGTTTTTACAGTTCGTAAGTGTGTGTTGATGACCACACTAATTTATAGTAGTACGAGTATGGTATACAATAACTCATCACAGTTCTACATTTACCATGTTCAAATCACACAAAACTGTCCCCCTTTTTGAATTCAAAGATAATAACATTGGATATTTCAATGATATATAGACTGTTGAACTAAAAATGTTCCCAGTTTCATTTGAGAAATCTGGTCACCTTAACATGCTGAGCAATAAAAAATCTTATCTGCAGCTATACTTTTAAAAAGATGATTACGTGTCTGATTTACTGAACCACGCAAAGTCGTTAAACATTTGTCATACATTTTCAAATAGCAAGTACAAGACATTTACCATGTGCTAAACTCAATTCGGCCTGATAAATCTATGTCTCGGTTCACCTTAATTTGCACAGACATGAAATGAGAGTGCCAGCTAAACATATGTGCTCCAGGAACCTCTGTGAACTGTTTCTCAAGCCCTGTTCTGCTGTTGTTTTCAGTTTGATGCAGACTGGAGAGGAGACGCTGCAGACCCTGCAGTTAAAACCATCAACTACTCGCTCTTTCTGGAGGACGTCTTTGGCAGCACTGCGAACATTAATGACAGCTGAGAACGGCTTGATGGGATCCTCAATAACATGAGAAAGTCAAGAAATCTGCTCAACTTTGTGAAGTGCGCTGATTAAATTCACATTGTTGCACATGGTTGTTTCTGTTGTGCTGCATGAATGTCATAATACGGTTTATGTGTATTTTTTATTCGACATAAAATCAAAAACATGCTGGAATGAGAGAGCTGTGCCTTGGGACCAAGCGTGGAGCAGTTAAAAATATGAGCCGCTAAATCAAACCATATTTCATATACAGCCAGACAGACATGCACATTTGCCATGATTATGCGGATAAAGCTGTCAATATAATACAACAACATGCCATAGGCGTATGAGAGAAAATAACAGCCTACTATACAGTACCCTAAATCAGATTTCCCAAAGGTCTTTTCATGATTTAGTTAAAGGAAACAAGCGTTTTTTTCCCATGGTATAAAGGAAAGATCCAACATCCTCATTTTATAACCTGCATTGGCTGTTCACGCTCTGATTTGGCACATTATGCAACTGATAAATGTTGATGCTGTATATAAAAAGACAGGTTGAGCGTGTCAGTAATCAGAGCTTTTGTGATCAAGGCCTCAGTTCCTGGCCAAGACAAAAGAAGTGCATTACATCAACCGGTATTATCAAGTCTTCATTCCTAGCCTTCACACTTACTAAAATATTAGCCTCATGAGTTAGCAGGCTTCTGTCCGAAACACAACGGCTGACGGATCTAGGACATTTTTAGCCTGTCTCCAGTGAATGGGGAATGAGGACACACTTTGACATCCCAGAACGCAGCAATGACCCTGGTTACATCTGGTATTAACATCCATCTCTGTGGTGAGCATTAAATAGCCTACAAGCACAAAATCTGTCTAAACTCGGACCACATTTTGAACTAGTCAAAAATCATGTGACTACATTGTATTTGTAGTGTAAATGCTTAATGTGTAAAAACAGGCAATAACGAAGAACAGATATTTTCTGCAAAACAAAGTCTGCTTAATGAATAAAAGTAGATCATATTTAAACATGTACTTTCTCATATAATAAACGTACTCAAGTAAGTTAGCTTAAAATTTTGGTGTTCACATTTATCGTTAGACTACTGTTTTCATTTCTGTCTGAAGCACTTTATATCAGAGTTAATATCTCCACTGCCAGTATAGAAACATCGCATGGCAAAAAATGTAAATAGTCAATAGTGCGCAGCCATGTATTTTAAGCACAGTCATTTTTGTTGCTCAATGTACTTTATATTCGCTTACAAATTATTGATGGACAAGGCTAGTAGAAATTGTTAACAGATTGTTACAGGTGTCAATTGACATAAAAGGTCAATTGTCCAATAGTGTAGCAATGCAAGGATCGCTCAGACCGCAGGACTGTGACTTCGCATTTTACACAAAGACGCTGTTTGGTCAAAGTGTGAAATCTTCGCGACCAACTTCAACACGAGCGTAATCTTGGCGGGAATTCGTTCGCTCAGGTGAAACTGCTAATCGCGCGGGCTCTGACGTGATTGGATTTCGCCCGCGGACAATCACAGGTCAACAGTGAACGTGACCGTACCTTCAGGACAGTCAGTCCACCTACTGAGGTAACGTTAAGTGGCTTGCTTCAGAATAGCGGACCACCCGTTACAGAGTTTAAACCTACAGCCTTTCGGAACATTAAGCAATATAGTGTTCATCGTTTTAATATTTCCTGGCGCTCGTTTAACTGATGTTTATTCAGTCTCCAGTCGAGTCTCCTTAAGTTTCTGAACAGGAAAATGCAATAAAAGTCTCTGGTGCAAAAGATCTCCAATGAATGTTTTAAAGGTCTATTGGTGGTTGCTAAATGTTTCAATTATAGAGTCATAGTCAAAACCAATCGTATTGCTTTAGTTAAAAACCTTATGCTTTTGCAAATACCTTCTCAGCCAAACTGACCTGTCATTATTACAATAGACACAGACCTGACGTTTTTAACCAAACATATTTAACCACTACACTACCACCAAACCACCGTAGAGAGAGGTTAAATAGTAAAAGAGGAGAGAACTGCTCGCTTAAAGGTAAAGTGTGACATTTTTCAAACTTGAAATACATATATAAGATTAGTATGCATAGAAAACTACAGGTAAATAATTTGTGGGTTGGTTTCAAAAGTTTCTCTGGTGTGCCATCAAAACATTGTTTGCTCCAGCAGCTAGAAAGCCAATGGGATGTTTTTAGATGGTGCTACCTGTTTAGCTAATCAATGGCGAACGGTAAAGAAACCTGTTTAATGTTTTGTCATATGTTTTGCTTTTGTTAACTAAGTGATCCATAAATTTTACACTTCAAGCTTTAGGAACTATATAAAATTGCAAAGGCTTCCAAAAAAAAGTATCTTGCCATTTCATATTTAAATCTTTTCAACATCCAGGAATAACAAAACTGAAAAAATAAAAACAAAAAGATAAATGAAAATTCCTAATGATAATAATTTTACGTTACAATTTTAATTACAACTCTAGATGTCATTACTTTGAAACTGTCTGAACCTAGCAGTAAATAAAATTAATCTTTTAACAGCGTCTGTTATTTATATTAATCAGGTTATTTCAATTTATTAGAAGACATCACTTACAGAAACTGCCTAAACATACAGTTAAACAAGATTGTCCTACTTATTTTGTTAGACACGTTTTCATTTAATAGCTGCTGGAACTTAGTGGATGGTCATTTTGCTTTCCCAGCTGATACTAAACAGGCAGTATTAAGTCCTTTTAGGAGGCCACTCATAGCCTCAGGTACACATGGGGAAACAGTTACACATCTAAACAGTATTTCCTTTAGATGTTCTTGTTTTTTTTTTGGTTTTGTTTTGTTTTTTTTTGCAGAGTCACAATTGACTCCACTTCAAAAAAAAAAATTCACATGACAATCTAATAATATATATGTATTTTCCTCGCAAAACACATATTTTAGTAGGTATGTGTTTTTGCCTGCTAGACCTGGTACAGTGATCAATGCAAAGTTGTCTTTGGCAAGAATTATTTGAAATAGCTAGAGGAAGAAAAGTTTTTCTACACCGGCTGTAAATTTGGACTATGGACTATTTTCATCCAGGTCAGCGTTCCCGGAGGAGCTCATTTCTGGAAGACAGTGCGACAGCATGCATTGTTTTAAAATAAATCTCCCGAAATTATGAGACTTTTTTGTCATGTAGCTTGAAATGAGACTTCGTGATCAAATCCCGAGCTTGAAAACTTTGGCTCACTTCATGTTCTTTGCTTGACAAGCTGCTTTGCAACCCTCCGTCTGTCTGTTGTGGCTAAAAATAAAAGCCAAATTCAGTTGACGGGGAGACAGATATGAATCTGTGGATAAAATGCATGGATAAAATACTGTCATGTAAGAAGACATCAAAGCAAACGCAATGTCTTTTGACAACACTTGCCCCCTTTATCCTTCTTGAAAATGTTGGGTCTTTCATAAAAAGGACTGAGTTCACTGAAACAAATAATAGTAGATGGATGGGACAAATGCAGATTGTAAATCACTTGATATAATGCTTGTGCCACATCAGATTGCAAAACGGAAGTTGAAAAAATAGTAGTGTTGAAAGACTGCAGATGCTCCTGGATACAATAAAAATATAATGGACAGGCATGAGAAGGGCTCGTTTCCAGAACGGGAAGCTTTCGGAGGAAATCTCTGCTAAGGCTATTTTGCTCTCACTGACATACCAGGTCAACGCCAGTCTTCATTCGTCTCGCAGTCGTAGAAAGGATTCAGAGAAATGATTTATTTTTACTCTAATGTATGCGTATGTGTACGCACACTAAAATACCTAGCCCGTGGCCATGTAACATAACCCTGTTGTCACGATCAGCCCACTTTGAATTAGCATTGCGCTAATCTACTTCAATTCAGATTTGCAGTGTGTGAACAGGAGTTGCTGGTTGTTAATTATGGTGCTGTCACAGGGTCGAGAGATAGAAGGTGAGAACATTTGTGAGGTCACACCAAGCCTTGCAGGTAATTTATGTTGAGTAAACTTTTGACCTCTCAGCACAACCGTTCAGCACAGACTTTATTTCTCAAGGGGCTTCTAACTTAGCATGATGGTTTGTGTGAGCCATCTGATCATGTTTTGTGCTGCATTTCTGTCATTAAACTGTACGTTAGTCAACATATGCAGTTAAGTTAGTCCAATTTTGCTTTTCCTTTTCTACGTAAAGCTTTAAACTAAGTCATCTTTAATTTTTTTGGGCAGATTTAGCAAGCATAATGGAAATTGCTGGATAAAGTTGGTAAGATCTGAAAATCAGATATTTTCAAGCCACAAACTTTCGGTCTGCATTCAGATGAAGTCCATATCTTAAATTTTTCTCGCTCTAGTGCCAATATTTGCAGTAATTTAATTTCATCAGCCTCTTCGACTAGGATGTTTAAAGGACATTTTTGGCCACAGAAGGACAAACTTTTAGAAAAACAGAAATGCTTGCTGGATCCTCTCCATGTCGGAGATGTGAAATAGTAATTATGCGTTCATTGAGAACTCATAATTGCACATCTGTTTTTTATTTTATATTCCAAGAAAACAGTTATGTGCTTTGCATTTTGTAAAAAAAAATTCAAAACCCATGTTACCGTAGAAGACGTGAATTTAATACAGCTATTGTCATTCCCCCTTTGTAGTTATTCTAGAGGTAAAATCCTACAACATATAACTACATACATACTTCAAAATAGCTTCCAGCTGAATTGAGTTACACCTCCCAAGTCAATGGAAGACAGCAACGAAACCCAGCAGACCAATTGTTTTTAAGTAAACTCCGCTAACAGTTTTATAACCTGGACCTCGTAAAAGAGGGCCAGACTTTTGGTCAGTCCTCTTGATTTGGCTGGAATCCCCATTTGCTTGTCGGTGTGGCAGCTGGGGCGCCAGTATGTGTGTGTCCCTAAGGTGATATACGACAGCTGTGTCACGTTCCACATCTGACAACCATCCCAAGATGTACATCATCCATCCTTTTCCCTTTTCCATATGATTCCTCAATAAAAGAGGGGGTGTGAATGTCAAAGCGGAGGGGAGGGGAGCCGAGAGGGAGGGGAAGGAGTCAGAGCTCACACACAATCGGCATGCGTGAGAGAGAGTAAAAGAGAAACAGAGAGAGGGGAGAGAGCAAGTGGATGAGGCAGAAGGAGAGATCTAAAGGCAATTGTTGCTTAAAAAATTTCATTTCTGTCCTAGAGGAGCCAGCTGGGATTGGGATATTGCAGGTTAAACGGCACCAGGCAGAAGGTAAGACCACCAACATTGTAAAGGTGACCAGGTCATTTGAGTTACTTTTCACCGGCTGCAAGGTTATCGCTGTACATTTGTGTTTTACTGTTTCCTTGTTTCGACATTTCATACCTCTCTAAAAAAGTACTAAATATAAATAAATAGTTATATATATATATATATAATATATATATATATATATATATATATATATATATATATATATATATATATATATATATACTAATTTTATAATTACTAATAATTATTCTTTTTACATTTCTTCATTGTTAGTCTTTTTAATAATGTAATGTATTCCCAGAGGTGACAAGCTAATCACGGTCACAATTTAAGAATTAAATTTTAAGAGAGACTGCATATTAATAACATTAAGATCAGACACATAGTGATTTTGAGCCGAAATGACTCAAAACGGCTATGTTATAAGCTTCACATAATGTGTGATGTGGGAGGTCGGTTGCTAAGGTAAGCCATCAGCTGCTTGTCTTGCAAAGACAGGGACTGAATACTCAATTTAATGCTAAGCCAGAGGTCGTTAGCCGAGCGCACCAGATGAGAAATCATAGATATTTTGAGGATTGTTTATGGAGCTTGAGGAAGAGGTGAACTAGAACACACTTCCCTCCAGATGCAATGTCAACCAGTGCGCAACTCATTCATAATCAATACAACGTAACAGTCCTTTGATGACTCTTTGTAAAGATATTAAAGCCTGAGGTATTTTCAGAAGATGACGACAGCCGTCAATTGGCACGTCACATTAAAGCGGGAAGGTTAACGGGACAACATAACAGGGTCTCTAATTAATTTAACTGGAAACCCCACCGCGGATTTACTGCACGCAGACCCTTTCATCCTTTAGCATTCCAATCAGACCGGCGCTTTTCTGAGAAGCTAAATGTAAAGCTAACATTAGTTTAGCATTGGCTCACATGGTGCCTTAGCTATTGGCAACAAGCTACTTTCAAATCCGCAGTGTTTGTCTTATCTTTATCACAGGGGATATATTTAGTGTGGGCTTTAGTGTGGAGACGCGGGTTACTGGCGTCGGTGTGTGGTGGCAGTGCCCCTGGCATGCTGCTTGGGTTGCAGATGGGCATGGGAGGAGGGCTGCAGGGTGATCCCAGCAGGAATCTGCCCTTTGGTTTATTAAAAGCCGGTCAAACAATAGGGTGCTAAACAAGCAGAAAACAGTGACGTAACCGCTTCGCCGGAGGAGGGGGTTTGGGCATGTCAATGTGACTGAGAAGACAATTCTGCTTATTGGCAAATACTAGGCGACCGCACGCCTTACTCAACAACTGTGGACTCAGCTGCTGTCAGACCCATCAAGAGCACCCTTTTGAAGCTTTGATATCCTTGTTAGAGCACTCAAACGATGAAATGAAATCCGAGAGATTCATAAAAACGTGATGTGTTTAATTAATTTTTTTTGTATCAGTAAATCAGTAAATATAGTTTATATTACAGAACAGTTGAAGGTGCAGTAGGAGATCTTGGAAAATGCTAACTTTAGCCTGATAGCACTGAAAGCATACATCCCACTCCAAATTGACATCCAAAGCCAAGCCTCCTGAACCAGAGACCAGAGACAGCGGTATATACCTTTAAATAAAACATTATAGTACATTTATTAAAAGTAATACATATACAGGTAGGTAGGAAAGTCAATCAAGCATTCAGATTGGAGAAACATTCCTTGGTTCAACACCTTCCACAGAATATATAAATAGAATTAAATGTATTTAATTAACTTAATGATTGATTAACTATCGGGATGTGAAGAGACTTTCAAACAGCATAACAAAAAATGTTTCTGAAGACAATCACTTATTGCGCCTCCAAGTTGTGGGACTTTTAGTGACTCTTTCCTTCTGCCAGTAGGTGGCGACAAGAGGCAATTAAGATAGCAATTAAGTACTCATAAAACAAAAAGAAAAAAAACCCAGATGAACTACCACTTCCACCAAGATTCTGAAGTGTACATCTGATGGAGATTTTACTATCCCATAACACATGATAATGACAACGTGACAGATCTAGTATATCTGCATTTCATTCATACTACACATTTAATCTACATAGACTGTACTTTTTTAACGGTTACAAAGTATATGTTCTAATTCAAATGTACTACCTACTTAGTATGCAAATCCGCTAGTGTATTTAAAAATAGTACAGAGAATCTTTTCTCCAATGATTCATTAAAAAACTGCATCATTCACAAAAAGACTACTGTGTATAGTAAGATACACAACATATTTCACAAAAGAATATGCAAAACGATTTTTTGCAAAAATATACATACTAACATCCAATATTGTGTCTAAAATTTAAGCTACTCAATATTAACATGGTGTTTACCCCAGTATCATGATTCTTTTATACAACATTGTGCAAGCATTATGATCCAGATTAAATGTTCTTCCAATTTGATTACTTTCTCAGCATAGTTTGGTTTGCAGGCATTAGGCGACTTTGAGATGGATTACCTCAGAAACTGAGCTCTATCTTCAAATGAGCCCATTTCTGCACAGCAATGTTGAGGAAACTATAACTAATAATGTTGGTTCAATTGTCTGAATCCACATAATCCAACCCCTTAGGTGGTTTTGAGTAGAAAATCCTTCTTAAAATGACAGTCTGTGCTTTATCTTAAGCAGAAGGAGCAGCAAGGGTTAGAACAAGAGACAGAGACAGAGATATCAAGAGCCTGCTCACGATCCCCTTGAGTTCTGGCAGTGTCTGCAATGAAAAATCACTATGTGAAGATGCCCTGACACGAAAAGCTTGTTGTTCCCACATTTTATATCCTCTAAATCAAACAGACACTATGGTTTTTAACTGCATCACAACACAGAGGCCCGAGAGAGGTGAGAAGCAGCACTGAATAGTGTGCAACAACTCCCGCCATACGGCCCCTAACCTGTGGCTGCTTTTGAATGTCAGGAATTTCACAGTCCTAATGGTGCAGACGACGAGGCCCCTCTCCAGCCTTGCCACGGCCTGAGAGGATCAGCCATGATCAAAAGATCCATACTCTATTTCCACAACCACCAGTGCCGCGCCTAGGGACAGTTCATTCCAGGGATCCGCTCCCTAAGTGGCGTTATAGCTGCTGACGGGACTCCTGTTTAAGACGCGGTCCCTAAGAGAGCAGTCTGGCTCAGGGAGTTCAGTGCAGTGGGGTTCTGGCATGTCTCACTCGGCCTTGGCTCCTGCCTTCCTCTTAAATTTGTTTATTGTTTTTTTTTTTCTTCCTGTGGGATAAAATTTGGCAGTTAGTGAATATAAAAGATACCCTGTTTTGAATCTTGAAACTTGGAAATATTATAGGGATAGCTCACTTTTACTCACCCTTATGTCGCTCCAATGACTTTGTTTCTTCTGTGTGACACAAAAGATTGTATTTTCTAGAATGTTTCAACTTTTTATCCAACCAATAAAAATTTAACACTTCACTGCATGAACAAAAAACATTTTTTTTCACAGAATAATAAAGTAATAATATAATATAGGGAACACTTTCTTAATATTAACTAGTTGCTTAATACCGCTAACTAAACTTAACAACGATTTTAACCATTAATAAGAAGCAAATTATGAGGAAAATTAGTAAAGTTATTAGTAAAGATACTTCCTAAGTGTTATCATAACTATATATATATACATAATAAAGTAAAAAGAATAAAGATAATCATATAAGAGTGAGTAAAGGCAAAGACTATACCAAGATGGTTTACTTATATTACTTATGCATGGAAAAAACTGCAAGACAAATTATGTCAGAATAACTTCTAAATTAAAAGGTCATTCATCAATTCGTAAAGCAATTGCTGCAACCACTTTTAGAAGGTCCAGTTACCATATAAACAGTCACAGGCACACATTTAGCACGACAGCATATGTACAGTGGATGGACCAAGCTCAAATGCACATTTTTTTCCAAATCATTTGAGTGTAAATAAACAAGATACACATATACATATAACTCTCATTTTACAAAGTTTTACAATGTATCACAATGCAGAGGAAAATATTTGTGTTAAGATTCAGTTTAGACACCACTGAAAATGTCCATGCTGAGAAAAACAAGTTTCTGTCTCTGTCTCTGATTGTACTGTGAGAGCTAATTAAAGGAAACATTTGGGTACAGCTTGCATCAGATAGTTGTCATGGTAAGATTCCAGCACGTCAAAGCTTATTCCTAGGCTATAAACTCAAAAATGTACGTTTACAAAGTGAATAGATACAAAGCCAAAGAGGGAAACAATTCTTCTGCTCAGAGGTTGTTAGATGCGGTGGACACCGTCTCAGACAGAGGAGATTTTAAGCCCTTCTGCTGTTTGTAGAAACACTGGGCTTTATAAGTCTAAATGCCGAAACAGGTGTGGACGCCGTGGTGGTCACCATTACCTTACATTGACTTCTGGCAAGAAGCAACACACCCACAACTGTCCTAACAGCACTAGAAGCTTTTGACCGATGAAGCTGCCATGGATGCTTGCGGCATGAGGTCATTGTCTCATTGTTTATGAACTAAATTAGATCTGTAGTTATCTTTTGAGCTGGGGTGTCTACACTGCATTGTAAATGCCCATTACGGTGCCTGCAGATCAGTGCGGCAGACGCCCTCAACCAGGTCTGAATGTCAACAGTCTTGTCTGGGCACGATGATGAAGACGAAGGTGGCGGCTGGTATGCCCAATATTAAATAAATGACGAAGCAAGAGCATCCTGTATTTAAAGCATCCAAGTTAAGAACAGACTGTGATATGTGCTTTTGTAAACCCAGCAACACATGCTCTCCGGTGCAGTTAAACATTTCAGGGAGTATTTATTTAAACAGGCAAATTGATACCTAAAATCCTTACGCGAGGAATGCTAAAGTTAAATGAGTGGCTCCGGTAAGAAAAACACAAGGAGAAAGCTTTAAATTAGTCTGATGTGTTTGCGCTTTCGGAGCAATTGCGGGTTTCGAAATAAAATTGGAAAGAGGTTTAGACATAATGCAAGGCATTGTTTTAGTGAATGATAATTTCCTCTCTGTCTGATCCAGGTTTGCGGAGTCGGTTACCCTCAGGGCTCTGCTACTCATTCTCCCCCTCATTACACCAAACCTTTTAGCAGTTTTGGCTCAGTGAATTTATAGAGAATTTCATGCACGAAACATTGACATGAGGATTGTAAAGCGCTGAGCTCATGAAAAAATAAGTATGTACATATATGTGTGTGTGTGTGTATATATATATATATATATATATATATATATATATATATATATATATATATATATATATATATATGTACCAGTTGGCAGTTGTTTTGCTGTCATGAGAGAACCTGCATGGAGACTTATTTCTTTGTATGAAAAATTCATTTCTGGGGAAATTCACTCCAGGCTGTTTATTAATATATTAGGTTTCTTCGCTGTGTAATAAAAACACCATGTTTTTCAGTGTTGAGATTGTTAGAATAACACTACAGCAGTCTGCCAGCACTCCTCATACATCACAGCCCACTTATTCCTGGCTGGAGACATGGCAGCAATCACCTTAACCAGCTGGCAAAGGCGCAACAGACGTCTGTCTCGGGTCATCTGTCACTGCCGGGTTCTCACGCAGACAAACTCCCACTCTCCCTTACTCTGCACCTTACCTTACCTGCCCAGTCCCTACACTAACAACTTAAACAGTAACGTGCGAAACATTACCTGATATGGTGCTCTCAGGTGGGTGTCTTTACTGCAGCTTGCGTCCTGGATTAACCGTGCTTCCTTTCTTTACCCACAGACACATCCAGACCACTCAAGAAGATGGCTGAGTTTAAAGAGAACGCTCACTACATGTTTCGATTCACATATGCGAAGTGGAGAGCTCTTTGTTGTCTTCTGTAGGAGACGGTCAAGCTTTCTTTTATTTTACTTGTGGAAGTTGTGGACAATATGAGGAACTCAGTCGCATTGAGCCAGCCTGGGATTCTACTTCTTCTGGTCACATGTCCTCTGCTGACAATCCTGCATGGTGTAACCTGTAAGGCAGAAAGTGGACACTTAGGGGACAATGATCCTGACAGGTGTATGAGACATCATTTTGTTGAGACCATCACACATCCTATCTACAAGTGCAATTCAAAGGTAAGAAGATATATATAATGACAATTTGGTCATTAGTCATGTCGTTCCAAACCCATATAAGCTTTGTTCGTCTTCAGAACACAAAGATATTTTTGGTGATATTTTCCGGCTTGTGACTGCCCCATTGACTGCCACTGTCAAGGTCCAGAAAAGCATGAAAGACATCGACAGAATAGTCCATCTGCCATTAGTGGTTCAGTCTTCCTTGTGAAAAAATGGTACACAATTTGGTGCAGTGGATACAAATTGATGAATAAAGTTTTTATTTTCATACAAAAGTATTTTCATTGCTTCATAAACTATAGATTGAACCACTGATGGCAAGATTTAGAACAATATGGTGGAAAGTGATTAATGGCATAATTAAAATTTTGGAGTAACCTTTTTGTAATTTAAATGCAATATTACTATTCTAAATTAGGTAAAATCTAAATATTAGATGAAAAACTCAAAAAGCAGAGAAAAACTGAAATTGAAGCACTAGAATTACTCAAGTAAAAAAAAAAAACATACTTGCATCTCACCTAGGTCAATTTCATTTTTAATTATTGTCAGACATTTTTATTTTTGTTGCATGCCAGTGCGAAGGAGTTTCTTGTGGTGTTATTTAAAAAAATGAAAAGAAAAGAAAAAAAGAAAAGTCTTGTCAGCATCCGAGTGAAAGTCACACAAAATCGAGCTCCCATGATTCTTACTAAATTACAAAAATGGTCTGGGAGGTCAGATCCTCTTGTAAGACAATACACTCTCTACACCCACAACTTTCCTGCTAACAAGCTGCTTAAAAACAAATCAAGTCTCCTGGTGTTTAAAAGGTTTTACATTTAAATACTGACCCCAGGGATGTCGCTCATAATTAGAACCCAAGGCTGAGAAGAAACCTTGTTTTCATTTATTGAATCAGATAGCATGGCTGGCTTGTCTAATGACCTCTACCTTTAGTTACTTTGACACCTTGGCAAGGAACACTGCAAACAGCCTGTCTGTGCGGCCCAAAGCCTCGCCAGAAATAAGCACTCATGGGGTGCATAAAATGTCTGGGAGATGGCACAGTTCCAGGGCTCCACACAGTGCTGTGCCTGACTCATTTTTTGCGTATCGAAACAATAGAGTGCCTCAGATACATCCCCTCAAAATAAAGCCATCGATAATAAACACTCCATGGATGAGTTCCAGATGGTCTGATTCACCTGTACCCCTCAGAAGGCCAGCATCGTATGCTCTGTATATGGTGAATTAAGATTCTCATGCTCTCGTTCTTACAAACCCAGCTGGGCTGTGTCAACAAATATCCAACTTCCAACAAACTAAATATTAGCTAGTCAGCCACCTGTGCTGGAGCTGAAATCTTCATTCTGCAAGAATTACACACTGTATTTTGTAATTATGAGACAAACAACCTCGATAATCAACAGTGGCTAAAAAAAGGGAAACATAGTCTTTTAAACATTCATTCTTTACACACTGTATTTTGTAATTATGAGACAAACAACCCTGATAATCCAAAATAAGTGGGTAAAAAATGAAAACATAGTCGGTTAAATTAATTTAGGAATCTAAATGAGGCAACTGAGACTGTCTAATATAATTATGACAGAGTATTCACACATGATTTCTTTTCCTGTTGCTTCCAGAAAAGTGATTAGTGAATAGGTTTGGGAAAAAATACTGATATTACAATTAATCGTAATTTTCATTTGAAAGATCTCTGCAGTCTCTTTAAATCCCAAGAACTATCCTTCATGTTGCCTGCACAGTTTGCAAGTTTTCAAGTATCACACTCAATTTACCATCACAATCTTTGAATCTCATTTAGCAAAATGTGCTAATTTTCACCAATCAACTACGCAGAACAAGCTGTCATGCCAACATATATGTCATTTTTAGATTCTGAAAATTATTATAACGCAGCCAAAAATACATTACAAGAAAAATAACCTCCAGAGAGTCCTGAGTCTTTCATTCATTTGTCATTTGACAAATGCAATGAACAGATGTTCAAGATAGACCCAACGTGTTTTATGTGAGCAGCAGTCCGAAATTCAATGAGATATAAGAAATACATGGTACCACATTTTTATCAAATTGTCATTGAGGACTGAAGGCAATTTTATACATATGATGATTACGATTCACAAACAAATGCCCTTTTTAGTAAATCACAAACATTCAACACAACAACTGTAGTCACATAAAAAACGAATTACTATTACAAACCAGTTAATTTTAGTGAATTAAAAACATTCAGTGTACTGACAAACAAATGTCTCTTATGAGTCGGTTCTTTTTAGTCAATCAGTGTGATATTGCTTTTACACAACAGTTCAACAACCAAGAAGTTTAAAATTTCCAAGCAAAACCACAAAGGAATAATGTTCAGTTCTAGTCAACACACAGTGGTAGGGTTCCTGGATAAATCCACATTGTAAAAAAACGATTCAGTGACACACTCATAAAGACAATCACTTGTCACCAGATGGCCTAATGTAATCTTCTGAAAGAATCCTCAAACTAATGCACAGGCTGAAGCCAAATCTGTCTGGAATGGCAAACACATACAAGTGAATTGATACAAGCAGTAAAAGTCTCATAACATGGGAAGAACATTTCAGAAGAAAAGCAAATTAACGTTTACTTCATCCACACAATACTTAAATTCATGTTTTTATAATGTACCAAGAAGGTTTCCTGTTTGATTAACCAACATCATTTTGTGGACAGACAATCTGAAATACGTTTCCACTCTGAAAATAAATCAGAAAACAATTTGTGTTATGCAGTGACTAACAGTTAAAGTTTCCTGTCTCAAAAACAGCTTCTGATTGACAGGCAAGTACACAGGCCCATTGTCTAAAAGCAGCACAATGGATTAAGCTCAACTCAGTCACCTTTAAAGAAGCTTATTACACATTGCATTAGTTATGAGGATGGCTGTTGCTTCCATGCAAATTTCAGCAGTGCGACACAATAGGATCCACCTGCGCAGTCACTCTAAATATAGATAAATATAGAGGGGAAGAAGAGCTTACATCTGCTGCCCAGCTTTTGTCACCTTGCCATGTTTCCTTGGAAATCCATCTTCCGTTGGCCACACACCTCCACTGCACCTCCCTCAGAAATCCCCCGCATCTCTCCACCGATTGTTTTACGAACATGGCCGTATGCCTACAGTTTCAGGTGACATTAAATAATGACATCAGCTAAAAGCAGCAAGCAAATGCCGCTTCATTCATGGACGTCGGACCATGAGTGATGCATATCGGGTGCTTTTTGGCTTCAGACAGGCTAGTGTTCCTTATAATGGGGGTGACACTCTGCTAACACTATGCAGCTGAAAGACAACATGACATAGGAGTCCATTTACGGAGTGTTCAGGAATGTGGCGGCCCGTGGTCTGGCCAGCACCTCATATTCCGAATCAGTAGACCATTGAGCTGGGTCACGTTTGTGTCTATCATTGCAGATGAGCATCACTCATTAACCTTTAATTACGAGGGAACTCTTATATAGGACAGAGCATTTTTTGACGAGCGCATCCACTCTTTATCGTTCAGCGATGTAGACAGGTGGATCACTGACCCCCATAAATCGGTCCCACAAAGTGCAAAGCCTTTCATCTGTCACACAACAATCCTCACAAAGCAGATGAGGCAAATTTGTGAGATTGAGGTATTTGGGGGAGTCAAGTAGCTTGAGCATCCAGGCCTGGGAGAGATCAACCACACTCCCATCAACATGCAGGTGCAAGGTCAAAGTGAGAAAGTACACAAGCTTTCTTTGTTTAACGCTCCAAACTTTCTCAGGAAGCTTATCGTAGTCCTGACACAGGGTTCAGCTTAGGCATGGCACAGGACTTTGTAAATGCTAAGCATGTTTGTGCACAAGTTTCAATGGTAAAACTAATAAAACGATATGTTTTTAACATTTATTCCACGGTTTCTGCTCATTATCTGTCATTAATTATTCATGTTGTTCCAAACCTGTAAGACCATTGTTCATCTTCAGAACGCAAATTAAGATACTTTTGATAAAATCCTAGGGCTTTCTGACACTGCATAGACAGCAATCCCAACACCATGTCCCAGGCCCAGAAAAGTAGCAAGGACATTGTTAAAATAGTCAGTGTAACCTCATAAGTTCAACTGTAATTTTATGATCTTTTCCATGACAGTTTTTAATGCGTGTTCATGAGAGTATATTGATGTACCCTCAACAAAAAAAAAATCACATGGACTATTTGTTTACCTTCCTGGGCCTTTAAAGCAGTAGTTTTGTTGTTGTCTATGCAGTCAGGATCAGAAAGCTCTTTGATTTGATCAAAAATATCTTAATTTGTGTTGCGAAGATAAATCAAGGTCTTATAGGTTTGGAACGGCATGAGGGTGAACTTTGATTTTTGAGTGAAGTATCCATTTAAATAAATTGGGCTCAGATTAGATTCCTCGTAGATAGACTGATTGATGTACAGACAGGCCAATAGACAGACAGATGATAGACAGACAGCTATTAGTCATTTTACTCAAACATGGAACTAATGAACATGTTTTGATCTACAGATGGTTCTCCTGGCTCGATGCGAGGGTCACTGCAGCCACACGTCCCGCTCAGACCCTCTGATCTCTTTCAGCTCCGTCCTGAAGCAGCCTTTCAAAAGCACGTGTTTCTGCTGCCGTCCACATACCTCCAAACTGAAGGCGGTACGTCTGAGATGCTCGGGCGGGACACGGATAACCGCTACTTACCGTTACATCCTTGCGTGCAGCTGCGAGGAGTGCAGCTGAATAAATTTGTCATGGAGAAAGACCCTCTGGCTGAAACACATTTAAAAAAAAAAAAGTCGAAGGTACACTTTATTGCTGATGATTCAGAGCAAGCATTTTACGATTCATTAGCACTGCTGCAATGTTGCCAACAACCCATCAAGACTTCAAGAAGAATCACGTCACGTGTAAAGCGGCGCATGCACTCGGATTTCCAGATGTCGGCGCACCCATCGCACCTGCGCATGCGCTCAGCCAGTCAATTTACTTTTATTGCATTCCATTGTTTTGATCACAGCGTGTGTAAAATAGCGGATGCCGACAACAAAATTGTAAATCTTGAAGGAAATTTGATGAAGCTGAAGGGGAGTTGCTTTGGCGGACTATGTTTTACAATATCTGAGAGACTTGACACACAGACCAGGGAAGAAACGTTTGCATAGACAATGCAAGTGGTGAACTATAAAAGTTTGAGTTATATCTAGAATAGAAATGATGGTTCACCCCTCTAATGTCTGGTTTAGAATCACGTGACACAATTTTGGGGTGAATTGTCTCTTTATGGTCTCTGGATTTGCTCACGTTCCAGCATACATTTTTGCTCTATTATACTGGCTTAATATTTAAACAATGAAAAATACTCTTGTAACGATCATATCGCCAATTTTAGACTTTGTAATCCTCTTACAGGTCTTTTACAGTGGGGTTCACAGCAATCTACCATGCCAGACTGTATGTGGAAAATGTCAGTGTTAAGTCTGTTTGTTTTATCATCAAAGTCCCGCAATGGCTCATGACACATAATAGCAGCAGGTTGTCAAGCTAATCACGTACAGTTGTGATAACTATGATGTTTGCATTGTGGTATTGTAAAGTAAATGACAAGTACTATATATATATATATATATATATATATATATATATATATATATATATATATATATATATAAAGAAAATGTATTGTTCCTCAAATTTCTCTTGTCTGTGGAAATAAATTCACCCTCTACAAATTGCTGAAACTGTACCACTGGGAAATAATGACAGTTTGCTTGCAGGACAGGTTTGTACTCCACTACGAACCTGACAGCTTTTTGGGCTCTGCACATGAATCTAATAAACAGTGCCCTTTTGTTTTTAAAGACTGACTGGCTGCCTTGTGCTAGCTGTCTTATTACACATACTTTGGCTCCTCGATACAATGTGACTTTCAGTGGGGCTATAATTAACTTAATGGCTAATTTGACAGCATGACAGACAGTCCACATAATAGCTGTCAGTTGAGTTCTCTGTAATTTTTATGGCCGCCCCAAGACATCTCCCCACACGATCGGCTGCAGAACTGAGGCACTCGGTTAAATGTCACATCACGTTGTTCTCTGACCTTCCGTTAATTCTAACAGAACGTTCCAGGTGTTGTACACGTGTGCTTCTTTATTCCCTTTCTAACAAGTGATAATTCAAGCAAAACTGACAAGCGATTTAAACAGAATGGGGTTAAGTATTTCACCTGATTACCGCTAATTGAAGCCAGTCCTGATTTTGGTGCAAAAGTGTGACTTTTCCTTTTTCTGTGATGTCCACTTATTTAAGTGAAGATGATGTTTAACCAAGGTAAGTACTTTTTCTCCCAGAAATTGTTCAAATCTGAAATAAAAGACAAAGGAATTGTGATCACTGAATTGACACATGAATGCAATATCCTTTCGATCTTTCATAAGATACCAACACGAGGCAGTGTAGCCTTTTCATGTTATTAAACAGAAACCAATATCAGCTGCAATTACTTTTTTTATTACTTAAATTGAAATTATTCACCTTCTTTGAGACAATACTCCTTGCACACAGCTATTTGCGTTTGCCTGTTAAAAAACAGGCAATTAATTAAAAGCAAACTCAATGTAGGTTGTACACATTGTAAAAGAATGTACCGCTAAAAAATATATTTTTACATTTACATAGTACAACGATAAAAAGGTATATGCTAAAGTGAGGCCAAATGAATCAACATCTTTAAAAATGTGCTATTGCTGTTCGAGCTGTATTTATGTTGCACAGTTACGTAGCAATGATGCCCTCTTGCGGCCGAGATAGTTGCTGGACTGTTTGGTCTTGATCTTTTTTTTTTTTTTTTGCATTCTTTCGAAAAAAATATTTCAACCAAAATGACGTAATTAATTACACAGTTTAAAGGTTACTTATAAACTACACGAAATACTATGAATAATGTTCATGCAAGTTTTTTTGTCTCTACAATGAAAGTATACTTAAGGAATGTCCAGCTCAAAAAATGTCTATACAACCATTCACTATCCCAAGTCTTAAGTCAAAGCATTCCAGCCACAGTCAAAATAAAATCTTATCAGTGAGTGTCCCACTCCCAAGCAAAATGTAGACATCCACTGATGCGCAGCTACTTATTTTAAATTAGGGTATCGTTGAATATTGTGATATTGTATTTACATTAATATTTCATATGAAATGAATACGTTATCAAAATGTATCTTAATATTGTATATGTGTGTGTGCATGCATGTATGATGTATGTTTAGAATAACATTTGTTGCTTGCATCTTGAAAAAAATAGAGGTACATCTCTTACTGAAATCCAGTTTTCTGACATATAAAACTGACCGCATCAATGACCATCTTGTGTTGATTTTTTTACTGACATTTATGAAGTTATATAGATCTGCCAATAGAAATTGGACATAGGGAAACCAATGTCTTATATTCTTAGGCAAAGAGGTGTTTTGGGGTACTTGCTTACTCAAATTAGATAAACAATAGATTTGGATTATTTGCCATATATAACGTTTAAACCTCATTATATGATATGTGTCAGCAATGTGTGCGAATATACAGACACGACCTACATGACTACATCCACCAGATGGCAGCAAACTCTATTAAAAAAAACGGTGGAGGCAAAAAAAAATCTACATAGGGTACACAACAAAATAACAGACCAAGTAATAAACATTTCACAAAACTAAAATAAGCAAAAAAAAAGGGTCTGTTCGGTTTTAAAAGACATGCTAATGTACAGGACACTTCCTAGCTGTCAAGCTTTAGTTAAACATGTTCAGGAAGTACACTATGGTTACTCTGCCAGGTCACCACTCGTTTCATTTTGAAGGACATTAAAACGGAAATGTTTGCTCACAAAAATATTTCAGAATAACCGAGTACGGTTAAAATTAAATCATATTGGCTTACATTTCAGACATTAAAAAGTTTATTCGCATAGTTTATTCGCGAAGATGTCTTTTCTGGCGACCAAACACCTCGCAGAATAAAAGCGGATCTGGATCTCCGTATGCAGTGTAAAAGAACGACAGAACTTCTCGTTTCCCGCTCAAAGCCACCTCCAGCCAATCAGTACAGACCCTCTCCGGGTTTTCCGTTTTCTGCTTAACGCCCATAGTCTCAACCAGCATAGCTGCCGGACAAATTGCACGGTTCTCTCGAAAATACAGACGGTGCTGCAGGTGAACCCATTGTCTTTTTAGCACACATGAATCACAAACACCACGTGAGTGTACGAAAGTGCGCAGCCATCTTTAGAATTTTCTCTTTGAACTTCAGTTTTCGCGGTTGAAGAGTAGATAATTAGTCTCACTCAGCCTCAGACGTCACACTTACCTAGAAACACAAAGTTGTCATGATGCCAACCGCATTATGTTTAAAAATGTTTACAACTATGATGACCGGCACTTATCAGGATCAACTAAACGTTGGACTTTCAAAAGCAGCCTATGTCAACTGGCCACCCGCCCTCCTTAGTGAGACTGAGGTCTCTGCAGAGCAAAAGTGGGTGTTTCTGAATTTTCTGGGGGTTTTCACACTGCTGGGTGTTTCTTAATCATGCAATCAAAATGATCCCCCTGACCTTACCCTACCCTTAAATTCAATAATAGGTGTCTGCGTGCAAGGTAATGTGCGTTAACAAATCAGGACGTTTTTACACAATGTTACTGATTGGCTGACAACATAGTGAGGGTAGGTTTAGGTTTAGGTTTAGGTCAGAGGGATCATTTTGATTGCATGATTGAGAAACACCCAGTGCTTTGAGAGCGTCCAGAAATGTAGAAACTCCCACTTTTGCTCTGCCTCCCTAAACCTACCCTCACTATGACATCAGCAAATCAGGTAACATGGTGTAAAAATGCCCTGATTTGGTAACCATTACCTCGCCCGCAGACACCTATTACTGCCCTTAGTTTCTGTTGCAATGCCCCGACAAACAATGCCGCTCTCACACTACACACGTGTTCTTACGCAGTGAAAAATACATTGCAGAGCAAAGAGAAACCTGACAACACCACAGACAGAGAAGAAAGGTCAGGGTGCTTCTGACAAGGTCTCAGGTCTGAGGCTAGAAGAAATAAATCTGCAGCTACTGCATATGCGTACTTGCATATTTTCCGAGCCAATGATGTAACACGAAACCTATGAAAATGGTTTTAAAAAGCGCATGGTGTCATAATTTCATGACTTTCCTGACTTCAGAGTGTTGAAGTGATGGTCTTTTTGCAGTAAAGGACATGTCATAGTCTAATGATTGGGAAGATGACGCAAGGCTAGCTGCACTGAAAACGATATGCGCACATTTGCATAAACAGATCAGGGCAAAGTTCAAGGGATTTAAGGTAATGAAAGAGTTTTTCCTCATTTATTTTTGTTACTGTGGAAGTCAGGAATAGCACAGCTTGACCCTCCGCACATTTATGTATTTACTTTTATTTAAAAAGTTCCAAGTCAGTCAATCTTTTTTACCCCGTTTTAATGTGAGTTATGTGAGTTGATCCATCAGTCAAATGGCTTCATGGGCGGGCCTTGGCCAATGAACGCTACCGTGTATTCCAGCTTTCAGTCAGAAGATTGCAGGCTTTCATGTGCGTCTTATTTTGACTAGCAAATGTAACAAACTTAAAACTTTCCCATAAGGCAGCTCCAACTGCAGGAGCCTGTTCACTCAAAAGGCGCAGTGGTTGGCCAAAGGGGCAAAAGAAATTGTTTGTTTCAATCAAACCAAACAAGACAGGTGTTCCCTTAAATGTTTACAATGTATGAGTGGTTATTTCATAAATTCATATACCTTCAGGCTGCTGAAATACAAACCAAAAGACAAAAGAAAACGAATGCAGTGTTAAAAAAATAAGGGGCGGAGCTACAGGGCACACTGCTGCCAACAAAAATTAGTAGTAGGGTAAAGTGAACAATTTCAGACACAGCAATACAGGAAAAAAATTAATTATGGATCGCCGGCTGACTAATCAAATTCGATGAGCATGAAATAACTCCATATTTTATTATATATTTTACAATCAATGTACACACCCATTTTATTACAACTGTAAAGTCAAATGTTAGTGTATATATATATATATATATTAAAAATACATTTGTGCAATTATGTTACAACTTCCAAAATGGAAATACGCGCTCCTCCTGTTGGCACTCGTTACATCGCACGCATTTACCCCAGTGCTCTTCTAATCTGTCATTCCCAATAATAGGAGGCGGGGGCGGGGCTCAGAATGCTTTGAACACAGATGCGGAGCGGCTCTTCTGCTCTGAGCGGAGCGCCAGCGAGACGAACAGCACCATGACTGCGAACGCATACGACGTGATTGTGATTGGCGGAGGCATCTCAGGTTAGTTACATCAAAATAGCGCATAAAACTTCGCGTAATGCCATTGCAATTAGCGCGCTGTTAAAGTAACTTTATATCACCGAAGATTACAGGCTGATGGTAGTCATGCTGAGTTATGACCGTGGTTATTGAGTAAAATAAGGCTCGCGACAGATCCGTGCCGAAAGGCTATTGCATTTCCTAAGAAGCTTAGACACCTTGTAACAACACTGTGCCGTGGATGCGTTTAAAAATGCTAATGCATATTCACGTTTTTAATAGGACTGCGTTAGTTTGCCAAAAGGACAGCGTTAGTCCTGCAGACTTGTAAATTTGTGACCTGAGCTTGCTCTTCCACTTCCGTGACACGAACATTTCATCATAACGCCAGAGGCAGTAAAGTGGCATGCAACAGTGTAAACTGGCAGTTATATATAACATGCTATATATATATATATATATATATATATATATATATATATATATATATATATATATATATATATATATATATATATATACTCATTAACATGCCCATTAACTTTTTTATATTCGACATTTATACTCGATTAATTTTTATTTTAAAATTTATGTATGTGTATAAGAACAAGTGTATATTTTTGTAAGTCACGTTTACCATCTCTAGCTCTTATAAAAAAAAGGTCCTGCAGTATGACAAATGATTTTTTGAAAGAACAAATATTCAATAATTTCTAGTGTTAGGCTAGCACCTAGTTTACTCTGCATGTAAAATAGTTATAGAAATAGGATATACTTTTTTTGTTTATATTTTATTTAAAATAATTAATTCAGTCTAGGTGATATTAGCTATGCATTTTTCAATGTGAACTATTCACCCTTAATACCTCTTTTCTGCAGTACTTGATTCTCACTGGTCAATCACTGCATTTATCAAATATTTCAGATTAATGACAAGCAATGTTACATAACTCATATTTCTAATCATTTTAACTTAATATTTAGCTGGAACAACATTTAATATCCATTCATTATTTGAAAAAGATATATAGAAAATCTCAGATGCAACACGTTCTCAATACATAACTAAGACTATATTTAAGGTTATCTTTTTTGTATAATTTATTATTTTAGTATTATTATATATACAGTTTTAATTTATATATATATATATATATATATATATATAAATATTTCAAGATGTATAATATATTTCAAGATATATTTCTAAAATATTTCATTTATTATAAATATATATATTTCTAAAATATTAATTTTTTTTCAAGTAGAGCAAGATAATTTAAAAATGAGCTAGAAAATGGAATGAAGAATATTTTTAACCCAGAATATTCATTTTCTTTACATATTTATATGAATGTAGCATGAACTCACTTCAAAAAAGAAAATTCCGTATCCATGCATCAGCTACACACATATGCTGCAGTCCTTGCACGCACATACTTGCAATGCTCTCGTGCTCTTCATAGGCTTAACCCATGTGAAATCAGTGGAGAATGTGTATGCAACTGTGAATGTGTATGAAAGTGTGAAGAGCCCAAACCTGTCAAACACTATATCACTATAATCCCAGTGAGAAAAGTAATGTGTATTGGCCCTGTTGGAGATTTTGGAAGTTTATTTTACAGAGGTTGCAGAGATTTATGAATATATTGCACTGCAATAGGATGCAGTATTGAAGTATAGAAAATACTACGTGATAAGGATTCTGTTTCAGTCGGTCTTATAACGTGACCTATTTTGTGAAGAGTAGCATAAAACGTCCGTATGGTTATGACCCGACAGGAAATTCCATTTACTTTGTGCAAACTGACTCATTCCCTCAGCGAATATGGATTATTATATACCACCGTGACAATTTAAACCCAGCTCAGATTGAGTGCACACTGGATGAAATATTGCTTGTGTAAGAACAGCATTCTTGGAGACTGAACTGAACAAAACAGCACAAAGATGTCCTTCTGATAACCTGCTGAAAACTTTATTTTATATTATTTGCAAGGAGACCACAGAATCAGGTGGTCAGAATGAAGTCAGATGTTTTAGACTATATACTGTAGTTATGTAGCTCACAGTTTAGTAACTCTTGATCTTAATAGGATACTGCTTAATCAAATTCAAACTTTGATTTAGAAAATAAAGGTGTGTGCTGTGCACTGATCTAGTTATACTACCGTGCTTGAAAAAAACGAATGAATGTAATTAGTCACTATTATGTAACAAGGCCACACACGGTGCACCATGGACCCAGTATCACCCAATCTGTTGTCGTAGAACCTTTTCAGCATCAGAACTTTGATTTCCTGCCAATTTCCTAGGAGTCAATGCTAAACAGACTGCACTTTTGAGTCTGTAAAAGATTTGTCATTAATGCATGTGAGCGATATTGCACGTCATCTGTAGTGTAAAACTAGTTACACATTCACCCTCTGGTCAAAGGTACAGTGCATTTCATGTAATGTCATCCACGGTGTGGTTCATGATCTGATGTGTGCAGTAATGCATTAAAAAAATGTTGCAGTTTATGTAAATAGGTCCCATGACTGTCTGCTTTTGACACATGGAGTAGATACATTTCCCACAAATTGGCTGTCATCATAGACTCGTTAAATGTTTTCCAACCTGTTGGCCTTTGAAAAAATATCTTTCTTCTTATTCTAACCAAACCTCATAAAGTGGGTTGAAAAGAAATGCAGCACCGCTTCGGGGACCTTTTAATAACGACCCAGCACTCCCTGCAAATCCAATTACTATTTGCAAAGCCACTGGAGGTGTTCAGAGAGACAGCATGTTGGCAGAGGTGGTAAACAAAACTGACAACTCATTTTTATGCTCTCTGGGAACCAAGAACACCTGACAGCAAATGTGTATTTGTGTCTGTTGTCAAACGCCATAGGGTCTGTGCTTGACATAGAAGAGAGACAACTGAAGCCTTTCAGCTAGACAATGAAAATGACACCTTTACTCTTGTGACCTTACTGTTTCATGTCAATGACTGAATTGTCACAGTTTACATTTTATTCCCATGTTTATAGGCAAATTGTGTCATTTCCTGCAGCTCAAACAGTAGAGTGTTAGCAACACTATGGTCATGGGTTATATTTCCCAGGCACTGATAAAATGAAGAAATTGAATAAAAACCTAGCAGGCACATAATGTCATAAGATGCTGATATTTGGTTTGGTTGTAACGTCGGGTGAGCAAAATTCAATATCAATTCAACGTCTAATGTCAGTGTTAATTTGATATCCATTATTGACGTCAGCTGACATTGATGTTTGTTGTTTTTAGGTTGTGTAACCAAAATCCAATGGTAAGCCAATGGCAAATTGGCGTCAAATACCGACGTCAACACAATATTCATTCTCAACCAAAATGTCTGATGTCATGTCCAACATCAACCTGAAATTATATCGACGTCCTATGCCCGCTAGGAATGTTTTAGTTGCTTTGGATAAAAGCATTCGCTAAATACATAAATATAATTTCTGCACCACTAGTGTTGCCAAACAAATTTGGAAAATGAACTGTAATTTGAGTGGCTCTTTCTGTGTAAATGTTGATGTCATGATCCTAGGATATTTTACGCGGATGTCAGTACGTTAACATCGTTTTTAAGGGGTTCCTGTTGCCAGGGCATTGTTAGATGGATTCTTTCTTGTGTAAATCTTACAGCAACAAGTCTCTATTGCATTTGGTATCTAAAAGAGAGTCTCAAGCCATATATATTGTAAGTTTATTGCAAGCTACTTGGAATAGGTATAGTACACATTTCTTCAACAAGTCATCGTGAACAAACTATTTGCCAGTTTATTGTTTACATATAGTAGTTTGTTCAGCCCCCCAAACTCGTGCTATCGGGTGAACCAGTGTTGGACCTTGATAAAATATTAAATAGTTAGGAACAAACAAACCAGTATTCCTCTGTTGCACAGAAGCTGGAGTCTTGAGTTATTTTTAAGTATAGGGTCTGAGGTCACTTTAAAGCTAAAGAGGACCAATAAAGAACCAGACTGGGTTGGGTTCTTTTAACACAAACTATATGTGAAAAATACCCTTAATGATAGTTGAATGCGCATATCAAGCTAGCATAGGGGAAAGTATTTTTACATAAAGTTTCTTTATGTCTCTTTGTGCTTACATGTAGAAATATCAGTCAGAAACAAAAACATTAGGAGGTTGTTTTGCTCAGAACTCTCGGCAGCAGCCCTCATGGGGTGTGCAAGTGGAGGGCAGGAATTCCACATCTAATTGCGGAGGCTGTTGACGCTGACGCTTCCTGGTGAGTGTCCTGCTCTTGCTAAAGAACTTTGCCATTCCTGTTTTGGAAGGCAGCCAGGAAAGGCCCGGAAACATTGAGATTCACAGGCTGTTTCTGTGGAGTGTCAGAATCGGTCATTTTTACAATATGGTTTTGAGTGTGTTTTTGTTGGTTTGTTTTTTAAAAATAAAAAAAGAAATGCTTTTACAATACCGAATTGATGAGTGACAGTAAGAGCATGATGTTACAAAAGACCTGAGACCAAAAAAAAGACCAAAAATCTGCTTGAAATATTTAAAAATATTTAATAACTGTACCATGGTTTCCACGAAAACAATATCATGCAGCAAATTCTTTTCAACGCTGATAACGCAAGAATTTTCCTAAAGGATAGATAAATAAATATCTTAAAATAAGCACTTGTCAATAATATTTAACATATAACAGTTTTGTATTACAATATTACAGTTACATTTTTGATCAAATAAATGCAGCATTGTTGATTAGAAGAGATTTATTTAGAAAACATTAAAATCTAGTCAAACCCAAAATAAAGCATAAAAAAAGACATTACATAGAATTAGCCGTTAAAATAAACCAGACTTTTTGCTGCTGCGTTTCTATAGTCCTGCAGTCATTCATGTTTCTGGAAACTGACTTTTGGTTGCTTTGTCAATTCAGAAATGTGTCAACACCTCTTCAAAACGAAGGAAACATTGTTTATTTCAGTAATAAATACAGCTGTGGATCTCTGAATGTCAGTGTAAACAGACATTACAAACATTGATTTTTAGAGCTCAGCGCATTCTGAATGAATTTAGAATCATTCATTTATATCTCCTTTTTTAAAAATAGTGATAAACTAAACATCTGAACTTGTAAAAACATAGCCCTGGAGAGCTAGGGAAATACTCAAATGCCTAAATGCCTTTTTGCAGTGTCCTCTAAGCTTGTGTAAACAAACGTCATTGGCCTGGTTTTTTCCTCTCTGAGCCGTGCAGAGGCGAGCCTGACTCCAGCTTGACTGGCTTCGTTATGCAACTTAAGATAATACTGCTCTGTTTCTCTCTTAGATGAACAACTGTCCTTGGGGTTGCCAGGAGAACATGCCATTTCACTGATCTCGCTGTAATTGCTTTTCAATAATGCATCTAAAGGTTGATGTTGCAGCCTATTGGAGAAAGCGTTTGCTTCTAGAAGAGCATGAAGCACCAGGAACTGTGCTTGCTGTCACGTACATGTTTTTCAAGTGATTATTTGCTGCGTTAAATTTAAGAAATCCTCTTTTGCTTTGTGTTGGATTGACTTAGTGCATATTTAAGCCATGTAAAGGAATTAAGCATGCTTTAATATAGACAGAAAAATGGATTAAAGTTCTTGTTTGCTGTGTTTTCAGGTCATAGGCCCAAGTATGCTGCAGCTGCATAGCTGAGGTTAGAGAGCAAATTACTTTGTTATTATAATACTGCTAAAACAAACTAACCACAAATACTGCTTCTCTAGTTTATTTTCCTTGATTTAAGGATACTTAGATATTGGTACTGAACAAAAAAGTGAGTATTTTATGTAGTGTGTGATATCTTAAGGTATGGAAATGTGCACTTCTTTCATTATGCATTTAAATAGGAATGCACAAAATAGTATCATTGGATTTTATTTTTAATCATTTTTTGCAATATATATTTTAATACATTGGCTGATATTGAATATTTAATTGCTACTGCTCATTTACTTTTTTTCATAGATTACATTTCTTCATAATCCATCTAAGATAATCTTTAAAAACACTAATAATTTTTCATAATTCTGTTAAATGTAACGTTTAGCAAAACCTCTGAATAATCGAATTATTATAATACTGTGCATTACAATACCCAAATTCAGTTGTAACATTTAAAAACATTTATTTTTTTGGAAACTTTTTGGTAATTGACATAACATGTAAATAATGCTCAGTTTATATATATTATAATATATTATTATATTGGTCCATTTCTGTGTAATCAACAATACTCTCTCAAATTTGTGGTTACTTTGCCTTGTAAAAGATGAAAAAGCTGCTTGCTAAAGCTGGCATTACCATTTTAATTGAGAAATTCCTTGAGGGATGAACCATAGACTTAAAGGTGGCCCGTGTCACCTCCAATCTATGCCTTATTGACTGTTAATGTGTTGTGATAATGTGATTGTGCAATTACCACTATAGCTGACAGACATAGCCTCTTAAATGTGATTCTTCTTGGTCTGTAATTGTAGGTTTTATCAGGGTCTGTAAGAGTGCAAACAAAGCAATTAGGTTTAGATTGTAGTATTAATTCAAATGGTGATTTGTAATTTGATAGAGTTCTAGAACTGACCTTTCAGTGGAACAGAGTTGTAAACTAATCCCGGCCTATTTTGGAAAGATGTATTGATGCAGAGCAGAGGTGTATGCATTAGTAAATCAATATTCCTGATTCGAGGTCAATTGTTTCAATTCTCAATATGACTGCTGTTGCCAAAGTCTTACACAAAAATGTAAATTACATCAGTTTTTATATTACTTGTTTGCAACTCATTTCCAACAATAGCATACATGATATATAAAATATACCAGCATAATTAGTTTTAGATTTCAGCATGGAGGCAGATGATAGACTTTACCACTTGTAATGCTCATTTTATTTAAATGTAGCTTTAGTGGTCAGCTGCAATATGTAGTAATTGTGCAACAAGAGAAAAGTGTATGACCCTGTTCTTACAGGTCAAATTGATGCTGCATAAGATCCAAAATATCAGGCCTATAAAGCTAGTGTGTTGTCTGATTTACCGTCTTTACCTTTAGTTTGATGTCTTATTGAAAAGCCTAATCTTATTATGTCATGTCAATTAGAGCAAGAGTGCACAGCCGATTCTTGCTCCCAGTGAATACAGGGAGGTAATTGGTATAGATTTACCTTTGCCAAGCGACTGCATCTTTATATGTACTGTTGCCACGGAAACCCCATCCACCCTCAGACTCTTGTTTCCCAGACTCAGCAAACGGCCCCGTCAACCAGCACCAACAAAAAGGAGTGAATCCTAAATATGTTATTTTATCAAGATCTGCTAGGTCTCTGTAATATTGTACACGATCAGAGGACATTTTTAGACCAAAGCACAAAACACAGTTGCAGTTATTCCTCAACTCGACTACAGTAATGAAGCACTGCTTGTGAAATTCCCCAGATTCACAGAAGGTACTGCATTTTAAATGTATTTTTATTCATATATAAATTCCACTTTTATTTGAGTTTTGATGCTGTTTGACATGTTGTTTAGTACAGAAATATAATGGATGTAAAGTGAGAAATTAATTGGGCGGAAATACAAAGAAAAGAAGGAAACAAAGACCCTGAAAGAATGTAGCTGAGTCTTTCCCACTTAGAGACAAGCTCTTTGATGTCCCAGAACTCTCTTCAAGGAAAGTTTGACCTTTTCCTGATTTGACATTCCAATTGGGGGTCATATCTTCTCCATATGTGTGGTAGATAATAATCTGTTCCATGTAGCACAAGTCTTTATCATTTAAAACGAATTAGTTTAGCCAAACATAAACAAGTCCTACACTGTAAAAAAGTACAGTGATTTAAAATGAAATGTTCAAATTTAAAATTTTGCTTGAATTTGATGCTTTTGCTTTAAAATAACTATGCTTCTTCTTAGCTTTTTTATCAGTCATGTTTATTAGGGTTGTATGTTGCATGTGATGTTTATAAATTAATGTTTATTGCATATTTCAGTTTCATGAGTCTCATCATGATGGTGTTTAGTGCTTGTGTGAATGACTATATATATTCATATTTAAAAGCTGCTTTTGATAGGCCTTGGTTCATCATGTGACTTTCTCATCACCACCTTTTTTAAAGGTACAAAACAGATTTCAATACTTTAATAGGTTGGTATATTAACCTTAGATCAGTTCTAGTACAGTATATAACTGTAAACGTAACTTAAAATTATAAAACCTAAAATGTACTGTATTTTTTATTGTTTAATTTTGGCAACCACAGATGCAATTTTTTTTACCGTAAATTTTACAAATGTTTTTACAATGCAGGCTTTTATTTATAGACATATTTATAGCAACAGCAAACTGGTATGGCATGGGCAAAAAACACAAGATTAGTCCAGAGAACAGGCGAGGGTCAGCCGACAGCGAACATAATCCAAGGGAGCTGGTCAGAAATAAACCAGGCAAACGAGTAATAAACTAGATTTCAAACTGGAATTGCTTTGTAAGGTAGCTATACAATACTTGGCCGTGATCAATAGGAAGTCTGCTGTTTATGTAGCGTGTGAATGATTGGAAGCAGCTGTGTAATTAGGTGTGTGATGAGTGGAATCAGGTTTGTGTGTGTGTGTGTGTGTGTGTTGTCAGTGAAATGGGTGATGGGAATTGAAGTCCAGAGTAAAATACGACAGTGGTGAGGTGCAAGAGTCAATGTGGAGAGGGAGCGACATCTGGTGATGAGAGCACAGAAGTTTGAGGACCAGATTCATGACTGGTATATCATAATTCAGCCTTCATTTAGGGCCATTTTCTGTAAAATAATAGCTTGCTATGCAGTGTGTCACTTTGCACTCATTTCTTACTATATTATTTGGTGCAAGGTTTTGATTAGTCCTTGGTTTATTTTACAAAGCATTCAGAGACTGTATTTCTGAGCCTGAGTGTTTAGGTTGCAGTATCGTGATTAATGGCTTGATCTTTTAAGCTTATTTGTCTTGGCAGAATTTAACCAGATTGACTGCTAAAAGTTAATTGCCTGCTAAATTGTTAGCTACCATTTTAAAGGAGACCCATATTACGTGAGATAAGTTTCAGGTGCCCCCAGAATCTGTCTGTCTGTCTGTCTCAAAATTATTATTTATTATATCATTTTAAAAATTCCTATTTTGAGTGGAAGCAGAAACGATAGCTAACAAGCAGAAACCTGCTGTTTTTGTACATGTGTCTTTAAATGCAAATGAGCTACCTCTTTTCCTGAATAAGACTTTGTCTTTACAGCTCATGTCTCAGATAATTTAGAAAAAAAATAACATGTTTGGTTTTTATTATCATGTCTATCATGCTGAAATCATTAGTTTAATCACCACATTAGTTTAAACTTCTTATTTACAGTTTTCTAAAAACATACATATACATATTCAAAAAAGTTCTTTTTCATGTCTTATTATGCTTAAACTGTCAAATACATGTTAAAAACACAAAAGTCACAAAGACAGTCAGTTATTTCTGTGACGGTAAACAGCTGGCAAAGAAATTATATTAGACCTGTGTGACATCAGAATTATATACAGTAAATAAATCAATAAATCCATTGCTTTCTTGTCTTCTCTGAGGGAGAGACTCTAAATAGCGTTTTGTGCTGCCAGAGTTAGCACTTAGCATGCTTTGCTTGCAGTGAAATGAAAGCACAGCAGATCTTTTTTTATGTATTTTTTAAATGACTGAAGAAGTCTGTCATTTCACTTAAAGTTTGGGATGATATTTAAATGAAATTATGAGGTCCATTTGTTTTAATGAATCTCATGTATGGATAAATGGTTCACACTAATATCATTAAAGTTTAAGACTACTAGAATTGCAAAATACTTAAATCAATATATAAACTTGCAGGATGTACAACTAAGAGATACAGTTGAATGACTGATACACAGATGTAGGCCCCTACTAGGAGAAAAAACATGACTATAACTGGATGCATGTGTAATTAGACCAACGATCAAAATATTTTGCAGTCTGAACACAAGAGCGTGACTTGTGTGAACAGCCCCAAGTCTATAATTGGGATTTTATAAAAGTCATGCACGAATCGTTCTTAAGCTTGACCATAATTTGGGATGTTTACTGTGCTTTTACTGTTATTGTAAACATGTTGCTTTTGCAAACTGCAAGCTTTATTTTTGTATTCAGTTCCATATGTGTTTGTGTCTGTTTCCTTGGCAGTGGTAGGGTTCAATCAGTGTGGTCCCTTCAGTGCTGCACTTGAGTGACAAAGACCACAGCTGCTATTATGTTTCTGCCAACTTTCAAGTTTTTTTCTTTCTTTCCTGACCATTTAATGTCACAGAAAGAAGAAAATATACTTCTGAGCCAGCCAAACATGCAAGCTTTCTCTCATGAGAGCTTTTTATGTTAAAGGAATATCTCAAATTTAGCCAAGCAGTAATAAACGTAATATATAGATGATATTATATTTTATAGACGTCATATAGACATCTCTCAAACATGTGTGTTGGTGGGTATGACTTGCACTGTCATTGACATGGTAGCATCAGATTGACCTGCAATTGTATACACATGTGAAATATGAGGTTGTATTGGATTGGTTCTTTGAATACTCTCCAACTCTTTGGGGCAAGACTTAAATGTCTCCTACTCATGCCACCGGGTTAAATAATCAGTTTTACCTGCAGTTTAAACGACAGTGAGCTCATTTATCATTATCAACCTTGTGCAGACAGGCATACATTTTTAATTGTCCATTTTTTTGTCTGAGTACCAAATACATATTAAATTCCAATGTCTACAAACATGACCCAAAGGACATTCTTTGGGCCGTTTCTGAATGGTGCAAATTGCTTTTGTTTTTTCCCCATATTTTGGATAGTAATGTTGCATCCTCACGTTTTTAATATCATCTGACCAAATATAATTTGAAAATATACATTTGGCACACGTTTTCTTCATGTGGTATATGTTTTTGAACTCTGTGTATGCATGAAAGTGTAATATGGTGAAATGCCATGGTAAAGTTACTGTAAATCACTTTCAGTTGGTGTATGAGTCTCTTGACATTGTGCTGACGCATTTCCATAGTAACTGATGCATATATGTAATATTGGCTATGCTGTCTGAACAAACAGATCAGATTTCATCACTTGCTAAATGGACAGTCAGTCCTAAATATTGAATTTGACAACCAAATTGCCTTTGTGCGTAGTGTGAACAAAGCCTTAGAGGTTTATATTGGATTTCTTTCTAGCTCTATGTCTCAGCCAAAACATCATTTAGTAAAACAATCATTTCAAACCTGTCAGATATCAGACTTCACAGCTGTGGCCATGGTTTGTAAGCCTCTGCAGTTTCTTTTGTATCTGTGCTGTTGCTGAGAGCATGAAGTGTGTGCGTGATGTAGGTCACTGTCGGACACAGAACCCAAATGATGGAGAGTGTTTCAGATGTTTGGCCCGTGTGTTTGGGTAAGCTGTTTGTCTGGGTGTCTGCCACTTTCTCCACTTATCAAAGGCAGTTTGTAGTATTATATAAGCTTCAAAGGTCATGCTTTGACCTCAGATGTTCTCTGCCGCATTGTCACATCACTGTGACTAATATAATTTTACAAAACGGGTTTATCTTTTTAATTCTTTTTTTGTTTGACAGTACTAAGACAGGACTTTGATCTAAATGTGTTTTTTTTTTCTGATCAAATATTAATTAGATTATTTGACATAATGTTTTTTTTTATTAGATTATATGAATTATATTTCCAGCATGGTGAAAAGTCATTACACCATATGAAATTCACCGGAGCCATTTCACTTCCTCTGTAGGGAGAGGAAGTGCTTATGTTTGTGTCTGTAAGAGAACGGAAACTCCTGCGAATTGGTGTTTGACTTGCAATTTTTCCTTGCAGTGGACCCAGTTCTCACTTGTGGCTTCTAGTTTTGAGCAATGCATTGGAGGAAACTGCTGATTTATTGGTCTGACACCATAATCACTTCACGGCCTAGGGGTTTAAACAGGAATCTCATCAAACTGATTACAGGGAATATGAAAAGATTTATTGAGAAATCCAAGTGGTTTTATACTGATAGCGTTGCCCATGGGACATCTTAGATACTGTGAGTGTGAAGACTTCTTTATGCATGACACAAGGTTTCAACAATAGACTCTGAGAGACGTTCAGGCTGTTTGATGTAGATGTCATTATATTACTGTATGAAGTGTTGACACAATGTATTACATTTGTTGATCATGTGCATACGTTTTTGAGAGTGAAGTAATAGCTGCTTTCCCCAGGAAATGTTTTAAATATATTCAATAGAAAATAGTTTTTTTTTGTAAAAACATTTTACAATATTCCTTTTTTAATTTTTTTTTATTATTATAAATGCATTTATTTTTATTAAATAAATGTAACCTTGGTGAGCATAAAAGACTGCTTAACAACCCTAAACATTTGAAGATATAAAAAGAATATTTTATAATCATTTTTATTTTCATTAATATTTTTTGTGGCAGTTCCTGGGAAAGGTTTGCAAGGCAAAACAAAATACAGGCCAAATAAGTTCTGTATTTAAAAAAGCAAACAAAAAAAAACCCTGCAGATTTCCACAGAATTGGTTCTACAAGTCTAGTCTATCTAGTCCTTCCATATTCATTACATGTTTTGTCTAATTTAATTATATTTTCAGTTCCTAATATGAATAAGCCACTCTAGGGATGTTTGACTAATTTAACCAAGCCAAACCTCTCTTTCTTTAATTTACCGCTTGAAGCGGTTGGATAACAATCTACTTATATGCTACTAATTGTTTACACAAAAGAGATTTAAATAGGTAGATGTTATTTTTTAGCAGGTCAGTCATGATATCACACACGAGAGAAAGCCAACAACAACACTGTCTTCTCCAGTTTTCTCAATGACCAGTCTAGCAGATATTTTTACATAAATCTACTAAATCTTACTGTCTGCATTTTACATCCTCAATTCACAGGTCTGAGTGCCACCAAGCTGTTGGTGGAGAGCGGCCTGAATCCTGTGCTCCTGGAAGCCAGAAACCGTGTTGGTGGAAGAACCTACACTGTTCAGGTAAGATACTTCATTGCATTGCACACGGTCGTCTGCTTTTACGTGTTTGATAGGAACATGAGTCATAGACTGTAATGACAACTAGGGGTGTGCGATATGATAATATCATAGTTTTAACACTATGCAACTTACCATTATTTAGTATGTCACTCACAAAACATTAATTCACATGCACTCCTCACATTAATTGTGGTGTTTGCTATTCGAAGAATCGATAATTATAAGAATTGATAACTGCATTCATGCCACCTCTGAATTCAACAGTCTGCGTAAGTATGTGTTAATGCCACTTCAAATGCAGTTTCTGTGCCACTTTTGCACTGCAAAAATGGATATAGTTGGTAGTGGCTTATCTGGTTTATGTCTAGTGGCTTTTTGATTGGTAACAGCCCTTTGTATTTATTGATGTATAAATGTAAGAATTTGTGACAAAAGGGAATGCACATATTTAATAAAGATACAAAAAAATGCCCATAAAGTTTAAAACACTGCTTTTTAACCAGATTTCACATTGAGTCATTTGGCTCAAGTCAGCTGTTTGCCACGACAGCGAGTGTGTCGAAAGAAAGGTGAAAGTCAAACCGAGTTTCAAGTTGCCCAGTGAGAGGCTGCCTACGCATGGAAGGGAATCTGCTGTCTTTGCATGCATATTCTAACACTTCCTTTTTGGTTTTCCTTTTTTGTGGTCTCAGCGTAGCTATTAGTGACTATTTCTTTGTGAATCTGCCTGCTTTCAGAATAAGGAGACCAAATGGGTGGATCTGGGAGGAGCTTACATCGGGCCCACTCAAAACCGCATCCTGAGAATAGCCAAACAGTATGGTGTGAAAACATACAAAGTCAACGAGGAGGAGTCTCTGGTTCACTATGTGAAGGTAAAGCTCGGTGAAGGCCTACACATGACGCAACGTAGAGTTGTTACAGAATCAAAAGCAAAACATCTGCTAAATTCAAACAAGATTTTTCCCCTGCTTCAAAATCCAGCTCTCTTCACCGCCTCAGGCCAGAGCTTCAACTAATAATACGGCCTTTTGTTTGAGCACACTCATGTCTTAATGCACAGGAAGTCATAGCTAGCCCGAGTTCGTTCAGCTGAACAGGGCTGAATACAGAGTCCCTCCTTCACATTAGCGTGCTGCGCTCAAGCCTGGAGATGCTAATCGCTGCCTGAAGGAAGTCTGTAATATGGTTTCAGATGCTTGGAGTGGGTAAGAAAGGCGGATCTCAAGAAACCAACCTCCCCTCCTGCTGCCCCATATCCAATTTGAGTAGACGCATCACTGCCCTTAGCACATGCACGCTGCATGACCTTATTAGATTTGGCTGCAGATTCAGTGTCTTCTCTGCTTTGACACTGCTATTACAGAGATAAATCACTGGATTCTTAGTACTGCTCTTTATCACATGGGCTTTACTGCTTTCTGTGGTCATATTTCATAAGAAAAATACAGGTTGTTTTAAAGTTATCAAGGTAAATCAAAGGGGTTCTTGAGATGGAGACCAGGAAAACGACAGGCTCACACATACTCAAGAAGGCGGTGTGCACGAAGGGAAAGGTCATGGTGGAGATTCATTGGAGTGTTCATTGTAGATTATGTCAGGATGGAACCGGATTTGAGTTGCCGTGAAAAAGACCCTTCGGCATGATTCCCATAATCTTTCGTTTTGCCCAGCAGAGTATATAACTGTAACACCATTCCACCAAATCTATAAAAAAATCTTTAGTGTATGTTTCAAAAATTCACTTTTTCCACAGAAGAACATAAGGATGGGTAGTTTTTTTTATTTAATGGACCCTCTAGTGTTATTACACTGTAGGCTATATGTTTTTGTTTGCTAGCATATTTTTTGTCTTTTGAGTTACAGTACAGTGCCTCATATTCCTGCTGGAGCCATTTCTATAAAAATGCAAACCCTTTAAAATACAGTCCTTGGTTCCCAGTCCTTGGTTTGTGCAGTTTGACAGCACAATCTTTGTCAAAGCTCATCCTTAACAGGTTTAGTCAGAATAAACCCAAAGGCAGTAATGCAGAATGAGGTAGACACCAGGAAGAGGCTATGGACACATGCAGTCTTATCTGATTTATTTCAAGACTTTATTTGCTGAAGAATGCATCAGCATGTATTCAGACATCTTTAAGAGAGATGCTGTTCAGAATCTTGAGAGCTGTTCTACATCACGTTTTCATTTGGCTTTTTCATTTCAGCCTAATACTGTTGTGGTCTGTCTTGCTATAGGCTGCTTTTTGGTACGTGTTGTGATTTAAATAGAATGAATGTAAATGTGTCTGTCCTAATGATTAATGATGTGTGTGTTTGTGTTAGTGTATGTTCTGAAGGAGCCGTCCCCTCTCTCCTCGTGCCATTATCTCCTGATCGGAGCATCCCTGTGGGTTACCATGGCAGCACTCCTCATCAAAAGACAATCGCTATTGGGATTGAGGGGACACGCTGTCTTTCTCGCTGTCTCTCTCTCTCACGTTTTCTTACACCATGATGTCTGGCTCTGTCTTTGGGATCAGGGGCGTTTCCTTCATAACCAAATCGCTTTAGTCCACAGTTGCACAAAGTCAGAATTTTTATGTTGAGCCATGCAAATGCCTGGTGACAACCCCCTAAACAATGAAGCCAGTGTACATTTTCAAACTAAAATCGTGGTCACATTTACCACAGTTCTGCCATTTTTGAGGGGAGAAACCCATTCATTTGAATAGAAATCCATGCAATCTGTAATTTAGCATCAGTGCAATAGATATGGCGAGGGGTGGTGAGCAACCGAAAGCTGCTTAGTTTGAATTCGACTTTTGTGTACATTGCCACACTATTGACAACCGACTAACCTTTTTTGTTGAACTTTTGCTAATGTGACTGCATTTTAATTGTTGTAGTAGGTCACTAACACAATTTTTGCATTGTCTTTGAGGAATGGATGAAAGAACCACCAATGATGAAGTCTGTTGAACTTAACAGTGGTGTAACTCACCTTTTGACTTTATCCTGGATATTATCAGTGTTTTTCTGAACTGTGTCCATTTTTCTGTGTAGTTTTACGAAAGAGTCTTATAGGGTAGTTTTATCAGCCACTCACGTAGTCAGTCCAATCTGCTCCTGCACTCTTTGTTGCAAGTTTTACAACCGCTTTTATAGTATCACCTGTTACTCAGCAATCACGTATTGGCCTTGAGCCAGTATTAGCCAATAAGGGCCTTACAATGAGCAGACTATTTTATAATTAAGGTGAGCATGCAGCCAAGGCGCCTGTGTAATCAGCTTTTCTGTAGCTGTAATCCTGAAGGCCAGACCCAGTTTTCTCTGCCTGGGTCTGTGATGAACTGTACTGCTCTTTCTGGCAGTCTTAGCATATCAGTATGATTATGATAGAACAGTTTTGCAAAGACAGCGCTGTTAAAAATTAATACAGTGAATTGGACAGTGTTTGCATTACTGTGCATTAGTGGTTTCTAAGCAATGCTAATAAACCACATATATTTATTGTTGTGGAACTACTTGGAATTGCATTCTTGGTACTATTGCAATTAATTATAATGACGTGCAATGTGTATAGTTTTACTTTTAATACTCAAAGGTTGGTATTTCCTAATTTAAAAATGCATTTCATTTCTAAACAACTAGAAGCACTAAACTAATTTGCAGAAATAGTTACTGTTTTCTAGGAATGGACAACATATCGGTACCGTATTGGTTATTGATATTAGGTTTTTTTTCAAATTGATCTTTAGTCTCTTCCTATTTTTTTAAGCAAAGTAGTTTTAAAACATAACATAAATCAACTGAAAACTTATCTGTATCGTTCAATATCGGTTGAAAAATAATATCTACTTCAAAAAGAATATATTTTCATTCTGTAATAAGTCTGTAGTCTAATATACAGGCAACATAACATTACTTTGGAGGATGACACGTTTGCACTGGACAGGATGTGGTCTTGTTTCATTGCTTGTAAACGAGGAGATGATGTGGATGTAGAACAGTATGAGGTTAGTGATAGTAGAGAGGCTTGGGTTCTGCTCTGGCTGAAAAGATATCATAAGAGATGCACTCCATCTCTCCACCTTAATTCTGTCACCATGGGAACAGACCTGTTGCTGGATGCTGAGCGATCCAGTGTCCTCTCCTGCATTGGTCTGGCAGGCGCGCAAATGATATGGAAATGTCATGGTCCCTTATTTAGCTGAACATGTTTTCTTGGTGTTAGTTGTCTTTGCAGATGCAGATGGCCAAGTCACATTAAAAATTATACATGTGATTCTTTGAAAACTAAATTTAGGCCAAGGAGACTGGTCAAGGGGTTCAACGAACATTTCTGGAGAAATGTCGTGCATGTTTCCCTTCAAGAGTGTCATTTAAATATTTAAAAAATATGTGTTATATAATTTCTGTTTTTTATTTGATTTTGGTAATGTTTCATCCTGTTTAGGGCACCAGGAGAGTTTGCTTTGCGGTGGTCTACCATTTGTAGTCTTCAATAATTTATCTGTCCTACTAAGTGCATTCTAGTCCTAATCAAAAACCACTTTGGTACCCCTCAGATGTTTCTGCGAGCAATAAAATGATAGGGTTTTCTGAAACGGTGTGTTGAAAATGCACACATCACTACAACATGACAAATTGCTCGGAAGTGAATGCTGGAACCCTGCTAGGTGACAGGTCTTTGATTTTGTCAGCATTTTTGACAAGGTGATGCTGATTTAGTGCTAAAGTAACCACCTTTAGCACATTTTCAACTGTCCATCTCGAGCCTTCTTTATCAGAGATTTCATTTTTATTATTATTTTGGGTTGAGCAGTCATTAGATGCTTTATGTTGAAGAACAGCATATTGAAACGCAGCACTTCGTCTTTGATGTGTAGTTAAACATTAATCAATCAGCTCAGTGGTGCTTATTTAAGAGCCCCACAGCAACAGAGCAATCCAGGTATGAAGTAATGTCTGCATATAGTTACCCTATTGGCCAGCCGCAGAGAATGATCATACTGACTAAGCGTTTCCACTACTGTGGGAAGCAAGCGATGTGTGAACAGCTTGTGTCATATAGCTGCTGTTTGCCAAAGGCTAATATTGTCATTATCTGTGATTATGAATTTTACCGAATTAGCAATATCATTAATGTCTATTTATAGATGCTTTATCATTACTGTATATTCCACTCCAACCTCCTAATGAGCATATATATTGCTTTCCTGCACCTAATGAAGAAGATTGTCACATTTTTATGTGAAATTCATAAAATCTTACTAAGATTTGATAAGGTCGAGTTGTTTCTGATCTTCTGGTTGTATTAACGCAAACTGTAAAGGCTGTGAACAGAGGCCCTCCATTAACTGATTTGATTCCAAGCCAGGCGAAATGCAGTTACGTATATTTTAGGCAGCAAAAACCATTTTCCATTCCAGACTGGTTACACTTCTAATGATAATGAGGTCATGATGGCTATGATAAAGACATTACGTCAACAATGACAAAATAATAAAATAATCACAATTTTCATTATTTGGTGCTAAGGTAGTAGGTTTCTCATGGACACTGTTTCTTGTTTCCAAGGGCAAATCATATCCATTCAAAGGGCCTTTCCCTCCGATGTGGAACCCGCTTGCCTACCTGGACTACAACAACCTCTGGAGGACAATGGACAAGATGGGAATGGAGGTAAAGGACATTTTTATTCAGAACAGACTGCATTTAAAAAGCGTTCCATTAACTGTTCTCCATAAGCTCTGTGATCATTTTGACCTCTGTACGATGTGTGATCAATAATGGAAGAAAAACATAATATCCGATCATTTCAGAATTTTTAGACAATTCAAATGATGGTAGTTGTAGTCGTAGGGCTTTTATGTTCATACACTAAACCGGCTAATTACAGACACTCTAAATGCGCTCGCGCACACCTCAGAGTGTGTTTAGAATGAGTTAACGCCGTTGCTCCGCAACAGCTGAAGTCTGTCTACACTGGATGTGACAAAGCAATTGTTTGAAATCATTTTAATACATCATAAATAGAATGAGGTGTGTTGCGTCACATCATCAGTGATTATAATGGGTTCTATAGTATATTGTTGCACTGCTCGCATCCAGTGTAGACACAGTACTACAGGATTAGTTATATATTGTGGTAATTTACATGTTGTGTCAGAAAGTGTTTGGATTTATTTAAATAGCTTCGTTTTGAGTTTTGAGCTTCTGGTACGATACTTGGGACATTTTCAATGTACATGCACAAACCAGTGTAAACTAATTTCCTAATGAATAAGTCTAATCTTGTATGAATGACTCTCATCAGGTGGTTCATCAAACATACATCACAACCAGTGCAGACCGAATCAAACAAATACAGTGTATCCAGTGTAGTTTTTTTTTTTTTTTTGATAAATACCATTATATTTCTTTTTATTGAATCAAATGCGTACAGTGCACACTTTTTAGTTAATCTATTGCAAACAATGTAGTCCAATTTAAGAACAAATGATTCTAATGAGTCCTAGTGCATAAAATATACTTTACAAGTATATTTTACAAGTAACTTAGTACAAGTAACTTAGTTCTTAATCTGGTTAGTTGTTTATACAAGTATGCACTTTGTCAGCCCAGCTGTATTTTATAAATAATGAATGAAATATATCACTACATTTAGTTCTACATTGTTTAATATATAGTGGAGAGGAACTTTCTCCACTATGACTATGAAAAATGTTTAATGGTGAACAAGCCTCTTTCACAAATGTGAACTTCAGATTCCTAAAGAAGCTCCATGGAGGGCACCTCATGCAGAAGAGTGGGACAAGATGACCATGCAGCAGCTCTTTGACAAGATTTGCTGGACCAGGTACAGAGAAAGGACCAATTAAAATCAGGTATTGTTGTGACACATTGGCTGTTGATGGTATGTCACTTCATGCATGGATTGCTTGCAGGGCCGCTCGTCGCTTTGCCACTTTGTTCGTCAATGTGAACGTGACCTCCGAGCCCCATGAGGTGTCTGCTCTCTGGTTCCTTTGGTATGTCAAGCAGTGTGGAGGCACCATGAGAATCTTCTCTACCACCAATGGAGGCCAGGCAAGTCTTTATACAGCAGATTAGTTGTTGTGTAATTCTACGTTATCTTGTTTGGTTACTCCTCTGTCTAAGAGCAGTTAATTATATGACAAACATATGAACTTCACCACGTTTTATCAGCATGTTTGTGCACGTCTCTTTGGCTTTTTCACTACACCAGTGCTTGTGTTTACAGTATAATTAACATCTTTGGGAGAATGAGAGAAAGGCAGGCAGAGGAAGTGAGAGATGGGGGCTTAGTGTCCTCACACAACAGGGTATTTTTTAAAATATTGGCAGGCTAGGAAAGCAGGTGTTAGAAATAGTGATATAAATCGAGCTGTAGCAGTTCAATCCAATGTTCCTGCCAAGTCCAATAGTCATTGTCATTGTTCAGTCTGTACCCCTAATTTAGTTAACCACAGCTCTCAAAATGGGTGTTGGAAGGCAAAAAAAATTACTTTCTTTGGAAGGAAGATAAAGATGCGCTACATAGCATTACAGGCAGAGTTCATGTAATAAAATATTTAAATTGCAGTATTTATTTCATATGTATCATGCCAGGTTTAATGTAGCTTGATTGTAGTTTTGATTGATTGTTGTTTCCACATTTCTCCTAAATGTTTACTACACATTACCCAATACTACTCGGATGATACAACACATAATAAATATCCAGTAACTGAAATACAGAACCAAGTATTATTCTAGATCATCATGCTACATTTTATTTAGTATTTTAATACATTATTACTATTATCGATAAATAAGATCATTTGGTGCCATCTATTGGTAGACCTGATATTAACCTACCGGTAACAGAAAGTGTGAATATTGGTAAAGCAGTATTGACCAATATTTTTCTCCCAGTTATGATGTGCATTCAAAGTGATAACTGCAATAGAGAGGTCTAATTGTTTATTAATCTATGAAGATGATTTTTATTCAAGTTAAATGATTATAGTATATAATTATAGTATAGGCTACTCCTCTCAAGAGAGGATACTTTATGTCGTATCAATTTAACTGTGACACTATACTGATTATGTAACACACCAAAATAGTTGCCACAGTATCTGGGTCACATTTATAGCAGGAGCCTTTTAGCAACTGTGTCCTCTGATAGTACACAAATAAACCAAATAAGTTGATAACAAAATGTGACGTCTTTTATATTTAACTCCCGAAGGAATGACGTATTCATCTGCCTGTTTCTGTTCTTTAACCAGTTTTATATTCTTAATGTGTCGAGTAAGGTATGTGCATGTTAGGCAGTATTATACAACTCTGTCATAATTCTATCGCTGAGAGACAGAGACACCTATTGGTGAATTAAAGAATTGCAGTCCTTGTTTAAAAGTGTGAATGTTGAAGCATATTAAACTCTATTACATACAAGTTTTCTGTTGCTCATATGACAGGAGCGCAAGTTTGCCGGAGGTGCCAATCAAATCAGTGAGGCGATGGCGAAAGAGCTGGGTGAGCGCGTGAAGCTGGGCAGAGCTGTCTACAGCATTGACCAGACTGGAGACCTGGTGGAGGTCAGGACGGTTAATGAAGAGACATACAAGGTGAGAATGCGCACAAAACTCTCAATGGCTATGTCCTATCTGGCTAGGACTACTAGCATACTGCTTACACAGCATATAATGCGTACTAATAATTAATACATAGCGTGGGAAATGTAAGGTCAAGTCAGGTCCATTAAATTGTGATAGGGGCAGATCATACTCCATATTCTGCCCACGTGCACAAATAATACACGCAATAAACATACTGTATAAATTGTAACGTGCTAGTGTGCCAGGGCTTTTTTAAGTTTAGTAACGAGTGATGAAGCTCCTTCTGAGTAAGTATTTTACATTTCATGCTAGATCAGCTAATTTGAAGGACAAATGTCCCACTTTGAAGTATTTATCACCATGTATGTGTGTAAGCTTGCTGGATTGTTATCAGTAAGCCACTCTTCATCCCCCTGTCCTGGCCACATCCTCTTTCCTGTGCAGAAAGCTTATTAAAGGCTGCTGTAGAGCTGCTTAACCCTCTGAGCATGAACAGTGGGGGCGATACGGGAACCACTATATTCGACAATACATCCTCGTGTGTATATATATATATATATATATATATATATATATATATATATATATATATATATATACACACACACTACTATTCAAAAGCTTGGGGATTGTAAGAATTTTTTTTAGAGAAAGAAAAGGGCTGTGTGTGTTATTAATCATGGTAGCAATGTTGAGCTTCAGAAAATTTGTTGATTTCAGTGAAATCCTTCAGATCACCTTTTAATGTGTGGTATTCCAAAAATAGTTAATAGTTAATGGGCACAGTGCTAATGGTTTTTGGGGGTTTGATCAAGCCTCCTATAGTTTATTGAACGAATAAGCCAAATAAGTCTTTTTTAAGAATTTTCTTTTTTTCTCTTCTTCTAGGCCAAATTTGTTATACTTGCCATACCACCAGGCCTGAACTTGAAAATCCATTTCAACCCAGAACTACCGCCTCTGAGGAACCAGCTGATTCACAGAGTCCCCATGGGCTCAGTCATCAAGTGCATGGTGTACTACAAAGAAAACTTCTGGAGGAAGAAGGGTATGTACCACTTGTCCACTTTTCCTTCCATAAATCACTTGAAAGTTCTAAAAGAATATTGGGCCTGATTTGCCTTTAACTGCACACAATGTTGTTATTGTTAACAATTAAACATCATTTTTGTTATTTGAAATAAATCTGAAACAAGCTAAATAAATAATAACAAAAAAGCTAAATTAAATAAAATAAATGTAAATAAAAACTGAAGGTTAAATCTATAAATATAAATAAAAGCTAATTAAAAATATTATTTAAAACTATATATAAAAATATAATTTTTCAGGATACTGTGGTAGTATGGTTATTGAGGAGGAAGAAGCACCTATTGGTCTCACTCTTGATGACACTAAGCCTGATGGGTCTGTGCCTGCTATAATGGGGTAAATAAAACAATGAGCTTTCTATCATAGGGTGAACATAAACTACAAAAAAATGAGGAGGCAGAACAGTAAACCGACTCTTATCTCTTTACAGTTTTATCCTGGCGCGAAAATCCAGGAAATTAGCCGGCCTGACGAAAGAGGAGAGGTAAATATTTCTTTGTTTTGATATTGGTAAAATGTACCCCGCACACGCTTTGTGCTGAAATGATTATTCTTATCAGAATGTTGTCAACCATTTTAGAAAGAGAAGGATCTGTGAGATTTATGCTCGTGTGCTTGGCACAGAAGAAGCGTTAAATGTGAGTCTCCATGACCATTCACAGTTCTCTGTCATCCTTTAGTCTTATCATTTTTAATAACTTTTCATGTTTTTATTGGCGGTATCTTCTTTAGCCTGTGCACTACGAGGAGAAAAATTGGTGTGAGGAGGAGTACTCTGGTGGCTGCTACACTGCATACTTCCCGCCTGGTATCATGACACAGTATGGCAGGTTAGGGCATCTCCGGATGGTTCAACCTTGTGTTACCCAGCTGATGGTGAACTAGAACATGAACTGACATGACTGACCGTTTCTCTCTGTTTCAGGGTCCTGAGGGAACCGGTGGACAGGCTTTACTTTGCAGGAACTGAAACGGCCACAGAATGGAGCGGTTACATGGAGGGGGCCGTGCAAGCTGGAGAGAGAGCCACTAGAGAGGTGCATGAAGAGTTTTAATACTAACTACCTTTATAAAAAAAAATTGTTCTGCCCAAACTTCTTGTTTCAACAGGAAACAAAAAGCTCTGGTCAAGTTTGAAAATCTGTTCAATATGAATTGATGTTTTGCAACATCACAATTGATTTAGTTCTACTTTATTTTGATTTAGTTCTACTTTATTTTGTGCATATATTCATTCTTCATTTTCTATTTTCAACACATTTATCAATACTCGGCTGCTTATGTGTAATTGTGTTGGATTGTTTAATTAGCAGAAGGTTTTGTTTTATCTGTATTAACCTTTTATCTTAATTTAGCTCTTGTTTATACAAAGGTTTGGGATCAGTAAATATAGTCTCTAAGGTCTATTTATTTGATAAAATAGTAATATTGGGAAATATTTTTTTACTTATGTCTAATAAAATTTTAAAATATCATTTGTAATGACATTTCAGTTCAATGTGTTTTGCATCATTACTCCAGTCTTCAGTGTCACATTATCCTTCAGAAATCATTCTAATATGCTGATTTACTTCTGAATAAACATCTTGTTTATTATCAAGATATATATATATATATTATATATATATATATATATGAGGATAGTATATATATATATATATTTTATATATATATTGATTTTATATATTTATTTGAGGATAGTGATGATTTGTGGGAGTTTATTTTGAAAACTGCTGGATATTTGTGCAGAAAATGTGATAGATTTTTCAGGAACATTTGATGAATAGAAAGTAAAAGGTAAAACATTTATTTGAACATATTAAAAAAAAACACTATCAATGTCTTTACTGTCACTTTTGATAAATATAATGTATAATTTTAATAATAATTGCGTTTAAAAAAGACTACATCAAATTATTCATACTACAAAAATAATTAAGACTACAAATCTTACTGACCCCAGACATTTGAAAGGTAGCGTGGGTACAAGTAGCTTTTTTAGCACTTGCTTGCCATCTGTTAACGGTCTTGTATGTAACACTAAAGAACTTTTTGTCATTTACGCAAATGCCTTGCATGTAAACGTTAACTGAAGTTAATGTCTGATTTTAAATATTTCCATCTGTTACTTGAAGGAAAAACTTGAAATACTGTATGCTTCTTTCTTCCAGATTTTGTGTGCGATGGGAAAACTCCACGCGAGTCAAATCTGGCAGTCGGAGCCTGAATCATTGGTATGAATTGCACTTAATAAGTTTTCGCATAAATATCAAAACCTTCCATTTTGGATCTTGAACAAATTCTGCTATGAACACTTTTCTTCAGGATATCCCGGCCCGGCCGTTTGTCACCACATTCTGGGAAAGAAACTTGCCGTCTGTTGGGGGACTCTTTAAATTTATGGGCGTGTCCTCCTTCCTGGCTCTGGCCACGGCTGCAGGATTGGTCGCCTATAAGAAGGGGCTCGTCCCACATAGCTAAAGCTCCTCCCGCTTTCGCAACCTGTTCTCTGATCTGGCCTTGTGATTGTGGCATCCAATCACCTAATCACGGTCATAACTCCGCCTGGGTATGTGGCCGAGGTTACTTAAATGAGATTTGACACACAATCGCTCAGTCATTGTTAAAAATTAATCAAGTGATTATTATGGCATAACGAGTAGCTACTAATTGTTACTGTGGGAATTGCCCTGTCAAAGAGTTCACTAACTAGCCACATTAAAGGAACCGAACCGAACGTGTGACATTCCACAATCATTCATTACGCGTGTGAGAGTGTGTGCGCGTGTGTGTTTTTCACCAGTCTTATTGATTACCTCTGCTAATTTCAGGTGCTGTTCTCAGGAACCCGTTAATTAACCTTCCAGAAATACTGAAGTAACATTACAGAGATTAGATTATCATTTAGCAATGCGTTTTATTTCATTCTACAAGAGACTTTTTGTGAATATCTTCTCCACATCACAACACAGAAGCCGTATTAGCTTCAGCACAATTCACTATATCATTCACGAGAGAAGCAGAGGCTGTTCATATCACATTAGTTATTGTTTCTCAACTTACAAATTATATGGCAATTAGTACGTGTCTGGTAGCACGGCGAAGTAAAGTCTGTCAGTCATAGAGAGCTGATTCGAAGGTTGTCCCAGTGTTTTGTGTCGTTTCTAAAAGCTGCTGTGTGATTGAATCATATGAAAGCATTTGAATGTACTTTTACGTAGTTGATTTTTTTTCATGTAACAGACCAGTGTATACTTGAAATTTGAATTTGTTTTTGACATGCATTGATTTTCAGCCATCCGCTGTTTAACAGTTCTCTAATTCCATAGTATATTATTAATAGTAAAATATAAATGTAATGTTAATTTGTAGAGAAATGTAAAACCCTTTTATGTCAATGATTTAAGTTTTTTTCTTTTTTTTCTCCCATCTACCCATCTTGTGATAGATAGATAGATAGATAGATAGATAGATAGATAGATAGATAGATAGATAGGTGCAAGTGAAAAGTGTCCCTCTCACCTTTGTAGAAGTAACCTGTGCAATATTATTTACAAAACAATTATAACATTATGTATGGTGATTCACTCAAGTACATGGCATTCTAACACACTTCAGTTCTTTAATCATATCTAGCAAATTATCAAATCCTATATATAATTGCAGTTAACTGAAAAGGAGGTTAGGCCCCAGGCAGACAGATTAGAGAATGAAATGTATTATGTGTGTAAACCTGAAGTGTGTACATTTTGTTGTTCCAAAGATGCGTTGTAAACTGTTGTTTGTGGTGCCTTAATCTGATGTAGTATTCCTCATTTCTCAAGTGCCTCTGTGCTGACGAGCTCCTCCAGTCTTGAACATTGTCTCTGGGTCAGTCACTGGCTGCTTTAGGTGATGCTTTCTAAAACGAGCTCCTTTCACAAGAACAGGAAATAGAATTTTGGTCGAAGATTTGTGAAGCTCTTTGACCGATAAAATCTGCATTTAAGAACCATTCAAAAACCCACCGCTCTACTTTCCAGCATACGATGGAAAGCTTTAACAGCCGCTTCCAGAAGAAGAAGCCACTGATGATCCAGGACTGACAGAATCAGAGGCAAAGCCACTCCTGACTGTTGACTGTAATGTTTGATAAGAAAGCTTTCTATCTGTGACCTACATCTTGGTTAGAGTCTGGTCCACTGTGAACTTAGTAATGATGTGGTGACACTTTTGTCCTGACATGTTGTATTTGCTGTAACTCCTCCACCTGGTGTGCTAGTGAATTGTGCCTCTGTGTGTGTGTGTGCTGCTAATGCTTTTCCCGAAACCACATAACATGGCGCTGTGTACCTGATCTGTCGTCACCTGCTCCGGTTTGCATAGCTGCCCTGCTCCGATCAGGCCCCTTTGTCTGATTTTGTGTGCGTATCACAGTCTCCAATGGTCTAGTCTTGTAATTGCAATATTTGATCTCTTTGTACAAATTCAACGACTAAGCTGATAATAAAAACGTGGGATTCACCACCAGACCATGCAGTCGCCGTTCTTTTGTTATCAGTGTACTTACGATGTTCTCATCTGATTAACTCCCCTTTAAAGTCACAAGCTTCCTGATTGGTGTGAAGTCCTCCAGGGAAGGAAGCAGATGAGGCTCTTCCAGCAGAGATGATCTCATTTCAACCACAGCAGGACATGAGCTTCCTCCGCCACTGATTTAAGTTACTTAGGTTACATGGAAATACAACTTAACATGCACTTCCTCAAACTGTTAGATAGATAGATAGATAGATAGATAGATAGATAGATAGATAGATAGATAGATAGATAGACAGACAGACAGACAGACAGACAGATAGATAGATAGACAGACAGACAGACAGATAGATAGATAGATAGGCAGACAGACAGATAGATAGATAGGTAGGCAGTTAGACGGATAGATAGATAGATAGATAGTCAGACAGAAAGATAGATAGATAGATAGATAGATAGATAGATAGATAGATAAAATAGCTAGATAGACAGATAGATAGGTAGGCAGATAGATAGATAGATAGATAGATAGATAGATAGACAAATAGCTAGATAGACAGATAGATAGGTAGGCAGATAGATAGATAGATAGATAGGTAGGCAGTCAGACAGACACATAGATAGATAGATAGATAGATAGATAGATAGATAGATAGATAGATAGATAGATAGATAGATAGATAGATAGATAGATAGATAGATTCCTTTAAGAGGTTCATTACTTGTTTTGACCATTAGAGGGTGCCAGTGTATCACTTTTATAATTCTAATAGTTTCTCTCTCTCTCTCTCTCTCTCTCTCTCTCTCTCTCTCTCTGTTTAATATTATGATTATTGTTGAAATGGCTTGAAAATGTAAAACATTTGTTGTGTTCTTCGGGCAAACATTTTTAATGAGCACGTCCTTCACTCAAGTCGAGAGTGTCCTTTGTCTCGTTCATAATCTGAACGGACATATTAATAGAAAATCTAAAAGCGTTTGCTCTGTGAAAACACCGAAGAGCGAGACGTTCGCCTCGTCAGTCTGTCAAGTGTTATCGCTTCGTCGTCGCTCCCTACAATGTCTCTCACCATCCCAGCGAAGAAAGTTGAAAAGAAGCATCAGTGTTGTACAGAGATAAGGGATGGTGGGATATCATATCGCCTAATTATACTTTGAAGTTAAAAATGCTGAAAATGGGCTGAAGTGCGGAGAGGGGGGGGAACACGAACACGTTTTAGCGATAAGAGCTGGATAAGACTCTCCTCCAGAGCGGAGAGGAGAACAGAAGCTGTAACACCAAACACCATCAAACGGGGGGAGAGCCAATCTCTCATAAAAGGAGTAAGAAAATATCCCCGAAGACACAATTTAGAAATGACCGGGGGTCCTTATAGGAACTTAGCGTTCATGCTAAACTGTTCCGAGCCTGTGTATTAGGGAATAAGCGGCGAGATGGTACATAATTGCCTGCATCCCTTCAGCTGTGACTATTGTGGGAAATGATAAGCAAACGACATCCATGCCTTCAAAAGTGACCAGACAAAGACATCTTATTTTGAAAGGATGTTATACAAAAACACGAGCATCATTGAAGCACTTTCAGGTTTGCAGCCTATATCTCATACGGATATATTTCTCTACATTCTGATTGGATGGACTACGATCTGTGACCGACCTTCTATAAACTGTTGCACTGCAAAGCTACTGTCCAGCTGATTAATTATTTGTTGATGGAAGAGCAGTTTTATTATAATTATTAATGATTAATGCGACTGAATATTGGTTCTTCTATATGGGTCTCTTTGTGTGTGTGTGTGTGTGTGTGTGTGTGTGTGTGTGTGTGTTTTTCCCCTGTTCTGGGTTAATCACTATTATTGCACAACGTTTATTTTTCTTCTCATGCTTCGTATTATTTTGCAGTGTTAATTTCACCGCAGAGCTCATATTGTAAATTGAACGCCTGCTTATTTTGATAAATAAAACATTATTTTCTGAAATAAATAACTCTCGAGAGTTAGCAATACAATATTGATTAAATGAACTGGTGAGACGATGATTTGTTATTTTGATATCTTGGAGAGCCTCTAAAGTTTGAAACGCATCACATCAGTTACTGGACAGAAGCATACCTCTGAATTCTGCCACCGTCTTTTCAACAGCATTCACATTTCAGTCATGTATTATTTATTTGCTCAATAAGTGGGCAAATGTGGGTCATTCAAGGTTTATTAAAGTTCAATTGTGTGTTCAGTGGATTGATTTTATTTAGACAGTGAATTTAATTTAGGACTGCGAGAGACCACAAGCCAGTGCCTGATTGAATTGAGACTGTTCGTTTCTAATGCATCTCATGACCTGATTGACCGGAGAACGAAAAACGTGCTTCCAACATTCAAATGAACTAATAATCTACAAAAGCCTGAGCTGTGCTGAAGAAAAAAAAAGATCTCTAGGTAAGTTTCCTTGAGAATGAATCCAGTGTTTGTTTATGGGTACGTGTATGCATGTGTGGGTTAGGCCATTTCTTAATTCATGCCGAGTGAATATTCAGAGCTTTAAGAGCGCTGTCTAAATGTCCCACTGCTGAACATTATGACATTTACCATCTGCTGGCGGATCAAACCGTGTGCTGGCTGCCGGGATAAATGGATGATATCACATCCAAATGTTGTGATTCAATTCATCATTTCAATGGCTCCTGAATTATCCGTACATGCCCCGCAACATATATGACACCATCTGTGTATGAATTATTTTCACCGAGTGAAAGCGACCGTGAAAGTCGTCTATAATGTGATGTATCTAGTATCATTTCCTGTGCCTGTTTCCAGCCTGACACAGTTTTCATTCGTTCGAGTGGTATGATCAAACGTGCGTCATAAATCCAATCCAACTTTAAACTAAAAAGTCTCAAAGAGGTATTTGGTAGACTTCAAATCCTCTCTCAGCTCCATTTTGTTCTTGATCGGTGCGTGTACAATTTTTGTTCTGAAATGTTACGAGTATTTTATGGCTTTGTGAGCGGCAGGGGTTTATATTAGTCAATTAATCAATGTTTTATTTTTTTAAAATTCCTTTAACCCAAAAAGCAAACCATGCTCCCTGTCGCAGGTATTCAGAAGCACACTGGAATATAATGTAGTTTCATTCACACGTGTTTTTGCGTGTACAAAAGTGACGTGATGACGCAGTGCCAGTGCTTTCCGTCTAGACGCAAAACACGTTCTGAGATGATACCGGGATCGATCCCGGGACTGGGACCTAACAACCGGGTTCAGTCCCAGAACGAGCTCTGTGTGAACAAAAACCGGAGCCAGTGCCGTAAGAGATGTGTCGTAGTGATGACATAGTTATAATGTGACTCTTTGAGCGGGTGTGTTCGACAACACCGTCAGTACGCGATACGTGCGCGCATGCGCATAATGCCTTAATAGGAAAACGCGCATGCGCAAATAGTAATTCGGTTTGATTGATTTACGACACTGCACGATCTGTTCCACACCTACCGCAAGACTGTGGCTGTGTTCGAAATGGCATACTTGCCAACTGCTTACTTCCCAGTACACCGCGCATACTTCCTACTATTTTTTAATGAATATTGTGCAAAACAGTATGCAATAAACAACAAATGTTTCAGAGCAGTACGCTTAATTGTCACATGACAAACACTAACATTAATTCAACACAGCTGTCGAGGCTGTTACCTTACGAATGTGCTCACCATTCTTTTTTACAAAAACTTGTTAATAAGGCTCATAGAAGAAAAAACGATCATTTCAGAATTGATAAACCTGACATATCATAGAATCAAGTCTGCAATGAGCTGTCTTTAAATGAACAATTACATTTTTTCAGTTACACTAATTAGGAAAACTGATATATTCTAATCATACTAAATATGCAAATAATGAGACATTCTAAAATAGCAGCATTTTATTTAGCAATAGGAGTGTAAATAGTAGTTAGGCGGCAGATATTAATACTTAAGCATTGTAGTACATTATAAAACAATATGCAATATTATTGAGTGTAAATTATCATATAAAGTTTATTAGACAAATACCAAAATTTTGGGGACAAAACCCTACCACCAAACACATCTAATAACACTGTATTATTATTAGTTTTTATTGAAAATAAATGCATTTCTGATCTGTGATAGGAAACGGCAACCACGTAAACAAAACAAAATGCAACAACGTGGTTTCTCGAGATCAAAATGATGTTTTCGACTCGTACATTGCAAGTCACATTACGTCACGTGGCCTTTACGGGTTGTGTGTGAACGCATGCACAGATTCCTGGAAATCACCGTCAGTGAGAATAAAGCACATCTAACGATCCGGGAACAATTGCCCTAACACATTTCCCGTGTATTTTCCAGAATCTCCGTGTGAAAGGGGTTTATATAAATAGTATGGCAAACAGGTAGTTCATTGAAAAATCCCAGCTTTGGTTCGTAGTTAGATACTATACAGTCCATTCCGCTGGAGATATGCTGCAGGCCTGCTTTAAGTCACATTATTGTTGGGCTAATGAAGTCTATTCAAATTTGGTGTCTCCAGAGTGATTCTGAATGAAAGTGGCAAACAAAGGAGGTCAAATGTGACCTGCTAATAATTTGGCCTATAATGAGAATGTGAGGTCTATAATAAAGACAACAGAAGCTCAGGCACTGCACGAACCCACTGGGGAAAGGGTCAGCAGTGCCACAGACAAACTGAGGTGCTGCTTTAAAATAAAGTGTGTCAAAAGCAGCTAGCGCGAGGAAGGTATACCAGTTCTTTTTTTATTTAAAAAAGGCTTTTAACTCATTGAGCAATATTTTCCCCCCAAACAATGACTTTTGCGCTATCGCATTAACCAGAATGCTCCTAGACAACATTAATTCATTATGTTCTGTTATTCTTTTTCCCCCACTCGTATTTAAAATGATTGTTCTGGGCCTTTACTTTCTTGATTTTGAACACGTCCACAAGTGAAAACTGGGGCAGCCTTTCACTGTGTGTCTGTTACACGTATGTTTGAGCGAGTCTTAAGCGGCTCACTGACAGATGAGAGCCGTGAGTGGGAGTTTAGAAGTGACAAGACAGATAGAGATGTGTGAAGGCAGAACCAGTGAGGAGTTAATCACAAGCGCAGTGTGAGGGCAGTCAGCTGAACATTGGGCAGCGTCTGCAGGGGGATCCTCGCTTCTTCTCTGGACTTGCTATTCTGCGTCTGTAACTATATGAATAGAGATGTGTCAGACCAGCAGGCCATTAGCGACCTGACCATAGGCATCATCTAATCATGTTCGCACGCAACACTGAATGGCAAGTATGTAGCATAGATGTTGATTTGACGAAAACTGTTCGCTTGCTCTATTTGTTGCTGTTAAGTTTTGCTGTTAACTTTCACATGCACATGGGAAAATATTCTTCAAAGCTTTTCATTCTACAAAAGAGTTTTCTTCTGCATTCATGAAAGAATTGCTTTAAATGGATAAATGGCTACTCAAAACAGTTTCGACCATTCTGCGTTTGTGCTCAGAACAAGTATCATCTGCGAATTCTCATATTTAGTAGTAATCATCTGTGCGCTACAGAATGCATAATGGCTAATAGGCTCTGATTAGCATTCATTATTGGAATGCATTTGATTAAAGCGTGTGTCCTCGCAGTTTTAAGAGAACACTTTCTCGTATGCATAAGAACTCTTGTGGCTGCTAGTGTGTCGCATCTGCCCCTGTGCGCCATCTGCGATCAATGTTTTTGATGTGTTAGTGAGTAAAGCTTAGCGCTGGCAAGTAGAAAGTTTGTGGTTCGGTTCACACAAAAATCAAACAAGCTACCTTGATACTGGAGGTTGGCATCATAACAAGGCTTTCTAATGCTACGTCTACACACATTCCAAAATGGTCTCATGAAAATATGTATAAATAGTATGCCAAATAAAAACGAAACCTCATGGTATTCATATGCAAAAATGGATTTTGGCGTGTATATATGACTAGTACGTGTTTGATATATTTATAGCATAAACACAAGTTAATTTTTGAGTATCTATGGCGCGATTTCTCGTTTTTAATTTTATACACTTTCTGAAGATGCTCTCCAAATATATGTTACTTTGTTCAACCTTCATAACTGATTTAATGCAGCAAAACATAAGGGCAAAAGCATTTTGAACCATACATTAAATGATGATCGAGTTTGACCTGGATGCACTAAGGGGTGAAAAACCTAGTGCCTGAAGCAAAAAATGAGAACTTTATTACATCTGTATCATCTCAGTGCTTTATTGTTTTCTAAGGTGGCTCAATAGTGCACAATGAAGTCTCCACAACACAACGAAATTAGCCCAATACAAAATAAACTTTTTATTAAAACATTAAAACATAACGAAATGTTTCCAGATTATAGGCTATAGTTAGTCTATACATGTTTACATATAACCTATATTTGGACATGCCTCTCCCATTACACATAATTTGTTTCTCATCAGTCATTGAAAGTATTAGTTTCAAGCATGTAAGGACCCATGCAAAGTTTACAGCACCAACACATCACTTTCTGTCCTCTGCTGTCTAACAACAATAGCAATTTCCTGCTAAATGCTTCTCTCAGAAGAAACACTGGATTGTTTTTCATCAGCGGGCCTCTTTGAGAGCAGCCCAAAGGAGAGCAAAATACATCCAGAGAACAAATCTCATTGTAAATGCGCTGTGCACCCTCAGGAAAGAGACTGAAATGAAGTTTGATCTGCACTCTCTGTAAAACCATTCCAGGGATATCCACATGATGAACTGAAACACTCCTTTGCTGTAACATCAAATGCAGAATGCTCACAAAGGGTCAAGGGTTTCCTGAAAAAAAGGAGCATTACTGAAATAGAGTGGATGAATCTAAATTAACAATTCGTGACACTGCCCCGGGGATTGGTTTGATCTGAACGATGCAGATTCACAAGGAAATGGAAGTAATGAAAGTTGAAGAAAGAAGCTGGAGGAACGGAAACGCTCATGAGGACAACAACGATCCCAAGCAAACAATAAAGCAATTTAATGCGGGCCGAAACATTGAAAATAAAAGAGGAGAATGGTGAAAAGCATGCTGCAAACGGAAGAACCATGTATATACAACAATGTATACATGTACATCATTAGGCATAAAAGATTGTCCTAATAAACACATTCCAGTCTTTAGACTTATAATGTGAATGGCCTGTTGTTGCACTGCTTTTCATTTGGAAGCAATTACGTCCCGCTCCATTAGTTAGATGTTTTTAGCCTGAATTAGATCTAGCAGTAGGTGAGACCCTCCTGATCATCAGAGAAAAATGATCAACATCAATCAGGATGAGTTACGTGTCAGACTATCTCATTTACTTCTCAGTCATTAGCATCAGCATATCAGTGGGTGGATAATTGGTTTTCTGTTGATGGGTTTTTATGTCAAAGGACAAACAGAAGTGTACAATTCATTGATATTACAGAGTGATGTTCATTGCCATCGTGTCACAAGAAAATTTCTTTTCCTGTTTTTCGAGCAGGTCAGGTTTCTAATATTTCTGTGCGTGCTGTTATTGTACCAATTATACATTGACTATATGGGGACTGACTATTTTAAAATACTTTAAATGCCTGGTGATTTGATGAAATGTAAAAACAGTTTTCACAGGGTAATCATATCCCGTTTATCTCATTTGTTGCGTACTTATTTGTTTGAATCTATTTATGACAGAGGAAATATTTTAAGGAGATATTCTAATATTAAGTAAATAGAGCATTACGCTTTCAGTCTCTGACACTGTACTCTGTAGGAGATAAAGCAATGAAAATAATTTCAGCAGAGAGCGGGAGTGAATAAAAGCACGCCTGCCTAAAGTTCACCAACTGAACATGCTGACAATGTCAGAGCAATATGAGATTACAGAGACTAACAGCCTGGATTTAAGAGTGGGGAAGAGTATTTAAGTAATATTTGCAGAACAATCAATAGGTTGGTTGGGGATTAAAATACTGCAGAGACAGCAGTTCTATAGTGACTTCATTCAAGCCAAAGAATTCATTCAATATTAAGAGATATGACCAATGAAATCGATTTTTAAGGAGGCCTTGTAATAGCTAGAGAACGTTAGCCCCGCCCACACTGAAAACTCATTGGACCAAAATATATAATCAAACATGGATGAGAAGGGACTGATTGTAAATGCTAAAAAATTCACATTAAATGAAAAATTCCACAGGTTGCACATAGCGAAACATAAACATGACGAAGTATCACAAAAGTCAAGAAAATACAAAGTATGTGTCATTTCTATTCTTTTCAGTGACGTGAATGCATGAAAATAGAAAAAAGTTGATCTGATTGGCTGTGTTTAATGATTGATTCCTCATTTCCGCGTTTGGTGAGGACAGACAAATTGATTTTGGCTCGAATCATGTCGTACCTGCTTAGTATGAAGTGCCTGTCAAAGAAACAGGTGTGATTTCTTAGTGATAAGACCATTGACCATTGCATTGTATTAAGAAATGGTTACAATTCAAAGTTTCAATAACAATTCATTTAAATATTCATTCTCCAGTAAAAACACATCATTATGAATCCATGGTAACTGCATCCTAGTGAATTTAACCGTACATTTATGTAGGCCTATATTTACATAGGTTATAGAAATAATCACTTTGCATTGCCCAGGTCAGCACTTCATCTCATGTTGGTAAATTATGATTGTAAATGATTCCCTGGAGTGCCAGGGAACATGATTACAGCTGTCTTGTATTTAGTAGGACAAGTGAGTAAATGTTTGACACCTATAGAGGGAACGCTAATCACAGCTCGCTTCCGATGGAAGTTTAGAGAACATGTCATAATTACCTCAGAAAGGTAACCGCGGACATGTTATTAAATCTTTCTCCCACATGATCAGCCTAGAATGTCTATTCCTCCCTCGCCCATCAGCTTATCACAGAAAACCAGGCTTATGAGGAAAAGTGTGTGTAAACCGTCAAATTAATGTGATGTGGGAGGAGCCTTTAAACAGCTTGTGATTCATTTATTCCAAGTGGATCATAAAGAAAGTGCACGTTTAAAGTTGAACCTTTCCCCCCTTTAAAATACATAATAATTAACATACTGTGTTTTATTAATAAATAGATTAAAAAGATGATGTATTATTAAAAACATAACACGTAAAACATACGTTTTCTTCCCACAAAATTGTCAATAATGTAAAGCTATCTGTTATGAATACTGTAAAACTAGACCGGGAAGAGCAGTTTTATAATGTCATGAAATAAACCCAAAAGATTGTCGACTACAGCTCTGCATTTCACACAGTTCCAGAACAGTTGGTGTCTTCATGCTGGGTTCTGAATCTTGAGTTCAGTCACAGCTCAGCGACTAGAGGAAATCTCTACAGCCACACCAACTGTTCTCCTACTCTGCAGTCAAAGATCTGAGGTTTATAGCTGTAAGTAGATGTGCAAATAAAATGAACATTTGAAAAGATAAGTAGTTATCAAGCAGACACAAAGAAAAAAAAAACGTTAACATGTTCCTTTATTATTTTTTAATGCGCATGGGACCATTGGGTTATTTTTAACCCTATAATACATCATGTACTATTGTTTTTTTTCTTGTTCTGTGTTTTCAGTGACTCTTATTATGAGTTACATGGATTCATCAGCAAGTTGGTGATAATTGCCTGCATGAAAAGACTGAGTCAGTGAAATTCATTCAACCGATTTGTTATTAAAGCCAAATATGAATCTCGCCCAGTTACTGTTTTTAAGCATTTTACATTAATTAAAAAAATGCCTCAGGACAGTAACAGCTTAAACAATATATTTTATTGGTAAACTTATTTCCAGCCATTCATTTTAATGACTTTTACTTTTTCATCAGTCATCCAAGATAAATATTGGTCACAGACACGGATATTTAGTTTAAGCTTCACCAAGGTGCTTTTTCAGGCCATTATTTTGACTTAACAAAACGGTGAAATCCAAGCTGTTTAAATCTGACTCCCTTTCCTCCTCAAAAGAAATCTCCCTGCCACGTTTGTAGCGCAGCTAACTAGGCTACTTTAAAAGAATGATATACCATCTTTAAATAGATGCTATAAAAGTCCCTTAACTCAAACTGCCTTAATAATTGGTATCTGCATTATGATAATCAATCTTACTTCTGTTTCCAACTACGTGAACAATACAACTATAAAATCTCTACCTTGAACAATTCATCTCCCCTTACTTAAATATATACACTAATAACACATTACTGCTCCAGCAAATTACAATTAAGAAGACAAATTGCACCTGTCTAATACAGCAATCTTCAGTGTTTGCCATATAGAATAATTCTATGGGGAGTATAAATGTTTGTGCTGTTGCCACTGTGCTACAGCTTATTAAAGTAGCAGGTGTGAAATGCACAAGTGTGGTTCTGCTGTGTGAAGACCGTTAAGGGCTCTAAACACATCCCTCAGTGGTTCTTAAAGTCTTAAGTCCTTGGCTTTAACTCATGATGCTGTTTACTGTGACAAGGTCTTTTACTGGTGACACACCTGTTTTTCCAGACTGGAGGGGAATGTTTGCCGAACAGTTCATCTGTTAGTCGTGTTCAAGGGCTGACTGTCATTGACTGAGCACTCTGTCTCAGTGAGGTTTAATTAAATGCCCTAAATGTTAAGACCTGAGAAAGAGAAGAGAAGATTTGTTTAAATTAAACAGTTCGCATTTGCTTACATTCAGACTGTCCCTTCAGATGCTTGTTTTTTGGTTCTCGCGTTTATTGTAACAGGTTTGCTAAATTTGAGTCTTTGATGCTTTCTGTAGGTTTTAAGGCGTGTAATGGTTCAGTCTGACTGCTCTTTAGCTCCTGTGGTATTATGGGATTGAAAAATTCCAGCTGCTTTTAGAATCTCTGCAGAAGTATCAATTGGGATTACTGCATCATATATACTGCATATTCACTTTGTGTAAAATTTCAATGATATAATGATATAATGATATCCCACATATTATGGGAAATGTATAGTGCTATGTGATAAATGACAGAGTACACGGTTCATCCCAGCTGTTCATCAACTGTGAGTTTGCCAAAACATTGTATTTGTGATTAATTGAGACTTTTTTCAAATTAAGCTGAATCGCAGGAGCAGCAATTAAATTTGAGTTGAAACTTTCTGTTGGCTGACTGCCAGCACCGTTCTCCTACTCAACTGCTCTCTGAGTTGCTATGGAAACTGCTCTCCTCTCTTTTCCCCTTTTCTATCCCTCTTGCCTTCTTTTTTATTCCATTACGGTGTCTTTTTACCCACATCTTCCACTTAAAAAGAGCAAAGAAAAGAAAACTGGTTGGGATTGGTGGCACAGGATGTGTACAGAACAGAAAGAGTGGAATGAATCTCTACATTGCCCATTCCAAGGCAGATCTTGTCTCCATTCTCCAGAAACCGTTGTTGTCACTGACAAGGTGAAAACCACTTGGGGAGCTCTGACATTTGTGCATACAATCACCAGACTAGCGCTGGAAATGTCCCTTCAAACCCACACAATGGAAAGCTCTTGACATTTTGTATTTACTTCCTGCATAATCTACCAAAAGTCAGTTCAACAAGACCTAGCAATGCAGTTCTCACAGGGAGTTAAAACGACAAAGAGAGTCAGCATACAAGTGGTCTTTTGTCACCTTGAATTTTGTTATACGTAAAATCTGTGTGGTCCCTAAAAAACTCAGACAGACGTGTTTTCGGGTCTTTTCCATGTGTACTCCTAATTGTAAATCATTCCACACTATTTGTGCACAATACGTAAGTTTGTTGAGGAAACACATAATAAAACATAAAACCCCTTCACTGTGAAGAAGGATTTTGTCAAGCGTCGTATATTATCCTGCTCACCAAATAAATAATACATAGAGATGTAGATACTAAATGTGGATTTTAGCTGAAAATATTTGATACCTGTAGGTTTATATTTATCTTAAATCTTCGAAAAATTAAGCAACACAAACACTGCAACAACATTAAAAGTAATAATAATAATAGTCCACTGCATGGGTGTCCAGTTTTTCTTGCTTCTGGAGGGCTACAGATACTGGTTCCAAAAACACACTTGCCTGGAAGTTTCTAGTAATCCTAAAGAGCTCGATTAGCTGTGTTTATTTAGGATTGGAGTTGTCGTTCAACTGTAGAGTTCAGCTGGACACCAATGGCCCGCAAATATCCTCAGATGGGATGCAATTTTCACTACAACTGGTGGCACCAATTGCATTAGTATGCAAGCAATAACGATTCCACAGTGTGATACAGGAGACAAAAGAAGTGGTCAGTTATCATGACTGCAAATGTACAAACTTTCTGATCGAAAGTTTTTAGAAAGGGTTTTCTGATTAAGGTTTTCCACACAATGTAACAAACAATAAATTGTAAAAGCAATTTCACGTAAAATGTTTACTCACAGTCTATAACTGCTTTGTGACAATGAATGCATGATACTCTCAAACACTCTCTCTTATCACCTACAGCAAAATGAATGCTGTGAGCTGAATTTATCTCGGAGGACTCGCTACAGCTTCACACATTTAGATTTTCCTGCATGCGTATTGATTAATTTATACGAAGGCTTTTTCTAATAACTGTTTTATGAAAGTGCAGTGGCATGTTATTTGTACTTTCCGGTGTTTCTGAAGCAGAGACAAATAAATAACAACCACAATAATAAATTGCAACTGGAAATATCAGGCCAATATAAATTCAGACGAATTTCTGAAGTTGAATCGTGGTAGAGCAAAGAAGTATACGTGACTGATCATGCAGGCCAAGAAAGCAGCAACAGATAACTTTACATCAGTCACACCAATTTTACCATGGGATTAAACACAGTTTGTTAAAACTCTTTCAATGCCGGAAGCGCTGCCAGCTTTAAAATGCTTCGTAAATGATTCCAAGCCGCTGTAAGCATTATATCCAAAACCCTTTTTTCCTAGTTCAGTTCGAACCCAAGGAACATAACACATCTGTTATCAGATTATGCAGTTTTCTATTTTTTCTCTGATTGTTTATCTCAACATCCTGCGATGTCTTTTCCAGTAATTCATTCAACAAATATAATAAAACCTCTCAAGATAAACCAAAATAAATATATACATTTTTGTCAAAAGTATGTGTCCCCTACTTAACTGGATTTTGCTAAGTCACCTATAGTAAATAAAGTAATGCTTAACTTGTTTTATTTTACAACATGACAAAGCCTCTGTGCGTTTTCAGCATCCTCCTTCATTTGTTAGTGAAATAAGATCTCATGGGTAAGGTGCTGTGGTACTGTGTGATAATGTTCTACAGCACCATCTGTTACACCACTAGCTTTGCTTTTAAATTTTTGCAATATTTAGTGAAAAAGTGAATTTGCTAGGTTGTTTTGATGGAGTAAGAAAGCAAATGTTTACACTGTTTTTCATGAAAGATGTATATCAAAGCACACTTAATTTTCCAGATTAGAGAGAATGATGTCAACCCCTTGATAGCAATGAATGTGCCTCTGTAATAACAATGAATGTTTGCACTCTTTTCTCTCTCTCTCTCTCTGTCACTTTTCTCTCTCATGTATTATGTTCCAATCATAATCAAAATCATAATCACTCAAAATAGATTTAATGTGGATTCAAAAGTCTGAGATCAATAGTGGTGTTTTTCTAATTGCTGTTGTATTTCTTAGTATTTTATGTGTTTAATGATGGTAGTACTCAAGCTGCATGAATTCCATAAATTTGTTTAAAAGCTGATGCCCTCACCCCCACCCCCAATGTGAATTTGAAACTGTGATTTTAAGTGTAATCTCAGACTTTTGGACCCTATTGTATATATAATACTATGCAAACAGAACATGATCCAACACTACAAAGAATTATTAATTTGAAGGACTACATCAGGCCTGTTGACTCATGTTTTAATTGTATTATAATCTGTTAAGCTGCCAAGTCAGACTTCAAAACTGGGCTTTTCCCTCTCTGCAGCAAATTCCCTACATGCTCCTCTGTCATATTCAAATCTATGCTAATAGAACATTATACCCAATAAGAAAGCAGTCAAAGTGCCCCATTACCGTACACAGTAGTCACTGCCAAGCAGACACAGGCAATTTCCGTTAATTAGCACTCCTTGAAAATGAAGCTATAACGATGAGAACGACCGAGTGTTTTATTGTAAGAAGCATCAGTGGGAATTGAGCCTCGGTTGAATCATGCATCATACGCCGGTGTACCTGAGGCTGTGTTATGTGTGAACACAAAAACATGCTGCATGATAAATGCACAAACATCACTGGTAAATTTGTATAACTGAATAAATGAACGTTAATAATTAATAATAACGTTATTTACAACTGTCATACCTGTGATTTACAGATGTCCTTGAGATTTCTTGTACCTACATCCTAAATGGCCTGAGGGTGAGTAAATCGACAGCTAATTTTTATTCCTGTAAAGGTTCTTCTTTCTGATGTTGTCTTCATGTTGTAAGTGTATTCTTTTTAGTAAATCAAAAATATGCATCATGACAGATGTAGTCAGTAGTCTTCCCAAACAAAAACAATTACACTCGTTTAGACATTGCACTTGAGACAGTCTGTTGATTGTATGTGTCATTGAAGGGGCCAGTTCTTTTAATGGCTTGAATTCATTCAGAGTTCTAAAAGGGCTTATTCAAGAGCAAAAAAAACAACAGTCACTCTAAATGGTACAATATAACCTGGTATCTGCAGGATTTTTAACATCAAATTTAAGAACTTTAAGACCTTTTCAAACAATTTTTAAGAAACGGGATGAGTCAAAAGTATTATTATATAAATTAAAACATTTATTATCAATTAATTATTTTATTAAATAACATTGTATCTAGTATCTTAATTGACTTTTAGAATGCATTAGCTTTTTGTCGATCCACTGGATCACATTTAAAAACATGTAGCAAAACCAACAGAAGGGCTTATTGAAAAAGCTAATTCATTCTCTGCTTTCAGGTTTCACTTTCAGGACTGTGAAAAAATTTAGCGTGATATTAAGTGATATTATGTGATATTAATCCATACAGCAATTCTTGTTCTCTGTCCCCAAATTTACGATCTCTTCTAATTTATACTCTTTATATATCTCTAATTTGTACCATTTAAAAGTTTCCATGGTCTTAATAGTATACTATTTAACTGAAGACGTTTTAAGGACCCGCGCAAACCACATAGTTCAGTGTTAAATAATGCTCGTGTTGACTGTACTGTTTCCATGGTCAGTTTTTCATAATTATAATTTGGTAACGTTAACGAATGTTTACATTAGAGTGCGCGCCCTGCTGTTCTGAAATTAATAAGGGAAACAGCTAGAGCAATCTCTGCAGTTCGAGATAGTATTGTTATTAATGAAAAGCATCCTTAACTTGACTTGCTTTTCAAATGTTTTAAAATTGATCATCATTGAGCCTAATATGATCCAGCGGGGCTGAGAGCCTCCAGTTACTCATCCATGCTCTAGATGGTGCAGTTTGATTAGGTCTAAGCTGACCTATGACATCGTTATCACATGACACAGCTGATTGGTTTTCTCTGAATCGGTATCTAATGAACTCCCTGCTCAGTATTCAAATATATGAGAAGAGTTTGTTGTTGCAGTTGCGCAGCGTGCTTCAGAAACTCTCCACCTTCCCTAGCTCCACCTGCATAGATCTGCTACAAGGTGATTCATGTATGCTATAGGGGTTATGTCATGTGTGTTATATTTGCAGCAGCAGTATTTCTTACATGCTCACAGCAGCATGTTGCGGATGTATTGGCAGTAGCATGTCTCTTTCACTGGTACATTATTTACTATTTAGGTACATTTACATACTAATTGTACCTTAAAGTTAGACCTAGTATTTTATCTCTTTAGCGGTAAATAAGTAACAACGGTGTACCTTTTAAAAGAATACTGGCCCAGGGACAGCTCTTAGAATGTCATCCAGTTTCAACTGAGGGATGCAAAAGGGTTTTTAGTGCATCTATGAACGTAAAAGGCAAAAAGATTTCACCTGTTCAAAGTCACAACACATAAAATACAGTTTGGACTGATGCCCAGCAGAATTCATTAAAACGCCACCAGCTTTCCCATGAGATCATTGTGCGCTCACTACTTAGTCCCTTTTGTTTAATTAAAAAATGTTGAATGGACATCCATTGATACGCTCTCTTGTCTTTATTTTCTCTTTTCATCTAATCTCTATTTCTGCCCTTTCTCAACAGGAAGCGTCAGATTTTGAAAACACTCTACACAGTTTTGTGATAGGCAGTTGTCTTTTATGACAGATTCTCAACACTCAACTCTCTAATGTGCTGTGATAGTCAGGCCACGGGAGATTTGGACTGAGACTAGTTTGGCAGCATAGGTTTATCTTGATGAGCAGTTCAGCTCTGACTCTAAAGGCAGACCTGAGGGAATAAGCATGATAATAGTGTACCTGTACTACCTGTACTGCCAACAGCACAAACTCAAGGAAAATAGCAAAACTAAATGTGAACAAGAACCTGACGATTTTATAGCTATGGCATTAAGTCATTCTGAGTGAATTAAGATGCTGATGAAGCTTTGCACAGATAAAATGTATTTGCATTTGCTCCTAATTTGTTTTTGAAACGAACTGAAGAAAAGAAAACTGGAGCCAAACCTTTCCTTTTGTGGGATGCTCAGTTACTTGCAGACTAGGGTTGGATAGAGTTTGTCATATATTTTAGTGATTCATATACATTGACATTTTTCAGATGACCTCATGTTTCACTGTGGGTCACATATTAAACTGTGCTCTTGGCCAATATTTATCTATAGCTTAAACTATTAGCTCAGACTATAATGAATGTGCAGTATACCCAGCCAACAGGGATTGTTCTGAGAAAATTTATGAGCAAAAATTCCAGTCAATTTAATGGAATATAATATAATTTATAAAAAAAAAATAGCAAATATAGTCATCATACATAGAAAAACTGAAACTTTGTAATTGCATGTATGTAGATTATCTAACTTAATAATATATTTAAAAATTTTTTTTAAGTTTAATTATCTGTAAACTTAAATTTTAAGCACTGTAATTTTAGTAGTGGTCACGAGAATTTCATACAGGAACAATAAATAGTTTTTTTGAATGCACTTGTAATTTTTAGTTATACTTTAAGATAGTCCCTCAAAGGCATTCGTACTAATTTCTCTACACCGATATAATAATTGCTTGGGTCTGTACTGTATGTCAAGGTGAGGAGACAATAGGTGTGTAATTCCACTATAAGATTTAATGAAGCACCATCATGACACAAATGGGCTTCTCCACATTTTGCACAAATGCTGCTCTGTCAAATGCTGCTACACTGTGGTCTTTAGACTTTCAGATATTAAAAAGAATTGCACAGAATTACACTCACTTTTTGATGTTTAAAATTAAGAAAATTAAAATGTAGGAAAGTGTATCTGTTTCCTGATGGTAAAACCTTTATAACCTAAAAACTAGGTTACACTCTTCCAGTCATATGCAGAACTTTTTTTTGATCAACTGAACTGTTCGTAAGGTTATTGGCTCTGTCTTTTTTTTCTCTTTTGGATGTGCATTTATTGGTCCCATATATTTTGAACTGATTTGCAATATTGAAGGAAATCCCAACCTCTAATGTATTGTTTTTTGCTGGTCTTCTTTTACCTTCAGTTGAGTTGGAATTTCACCGAGGCATTACACACAGATGAGACTGTTATGCACTGCTCCAGATGTTCTTGCAGGGGGAATATCACCTGTGGGCCAAACATAGACATGCAGACACCTGCTGCAATGTTCAATTAGTTTTTAACAGTTCATTTCTAAAGTCTTCAGTTGGAGTACAGACTTGAGCTTTAAGCAACAAAATACAAAAATCCGAATGCGTGACTCCTTTAGTAACTTCACTTGGAGCTTAGAGCAAAGCATTAATGACTAGCTGTTCTAATAGTATTTATTGATATAGAGGTCATTGGCTCGTTGATTATGTTACGCTTTAATAATCTGGAGCCAATGCTTCTAAAACAGGAATTATTCTCTTTTTTTGTAATTGATGTGATCACGCTGTGACAGTCTACTGACACAGATCCCAGGGTCTAATGAAAACCTTATATTCCCAGTTTCATAGACAGAAAACGGGAGTTAATATACCATTTATCACAGCATTAGATCAAAGCTAAAAGTCTGTTCGCACTGATTGATGTCTAAACAATGGGTGAATTGCCATTTTCTATGACTGAAGTATATGGGATAAGAGGTTTCAGAAGCTTCTTAATGTCTTGTACTCCAAATTGTATGCACACCATCTGTGAGATGTATGCTTCACACATTGATGTAGCCTATAGATCTGGAAGTGATAATTATTCTATTTTTTCCCCAAACTTGCTGTGTATGTTTATACACACACATACACACACACACACACACACACACACATATTTTTATATTATTTGATTTTTAAGAATTTTTGAATCTATCCTTTAATAAAAGCTCATATTAGTTGTACATCCTATGCGTTTCCTAGTAAAGAAAATTAGAATAGGAACGTGTCTCCTGTTTGTGGAACTTACAAATATTGTAAAAATATTACAATGTATTGCTCAATGCATGTGGAAAAAAAACATGAAAGAATATTGTGAAGAAAGTGTAGTATATGTAATTGCGTAGTAGCCACATGGGGGCAGCACCCATATGAGGTCCCATTGATTCAACCCTTGGGCCAGGGTTGAATCAATAGTTATCATAGTTGATCCCCGCTTTTTCAGGCCTATTTATTGTTCTTCAAAGTTTTGTACTGTGCATAGCCTTTAAATTTCTGCAGAGGTTTAACAATATTACAACCTGTAAGGTGAAATGATTGCATTGTCAGTGTGGTGCATGTTGTTTAATCTACATGTAGGAGGGCGCTGATAGTACATGTCAGGTCAGTCCCTCCTGAGACCCTGAGCATCAAAAGTGGTCATAATCTCATTACAGCAAGTCTAATGAATTTACCCCTCTGGGTCACAGGCCACAGGACTGTTTTGCATCACAGAGGCAGGTAATCTGATGCAAGGACTATCCACTCTTATTCAATAAAACATCATAGGATGAGTCGTATTCATATGAGTCATTATCTGTGATGTTTTATTCATCCATACTCACAGTCTAAAGGCTAAACCAAATGCAGTAGTAGGTCTGATCTTTATTATTATGCATTTGGAAGTCTAACAATTATGTTTACTAAACTATCTAAAATTTGTATTAAATAATTTTTATTTTAGAATACTATATTAATTAGTTGTCACAGATTTATTTGGAATCGCTAAAAGATCTGGAATTCAAGAATCATTTTTTGGTGAACTTGTGCTGCGTGGAGAACACTTCAGCGTGCTCTAACACAGGATACAACTCCAGTGCAAACATTTTCAAGACAAAGGGCAAATTCAGATTCAATTCAAATTATATTCAATTCAAATTATGTAACTTAACTCAAATGGTTGTTCCAAATGAAAGCAAACAAGTGTCATGTCACTGCGATAAAAATGCGATAGGTAATATATTTGAAACTAAATGTATTTAAGCACAACTGATAAACAACAGAGCCTGTAAAGTGAACTAAACTTAAAATATTTTGTAGTAGTATTTTCAATTTTGAACTCAAAGTCTCGTGTTGCAGCCACAGATCTCAGACACATTCACATCTAGATACATTCTAACATTAGACGCTTAGGTTAAAGCTGTGAGGGTAAAAAAGATCAGAGAATGATGATGAGCGCCAATGTTTCTCCCCAAGTTCATTTGCCTAAATGAGAATGAAAGATTATTGAGCACATCAGGCAAGAGGCTGCAGAATTTCCATGGCAAATGAACGTGAGCTATCTCCCGTGCAATTAGAAATACTCTGCTTACTAATAATTGTTGCAATGTCTTCATTATACATGCCAGAGGGCATAATGGGCTTTGAGGGTTTGTTTTCCATTTTCTCCCTTCAACCGTGTGCAGTGGTCCATCAAAATCAAGTCTGAAAAAAGCCAAATGCCTGTCTTTTAAATTGACTCTCCCAGTGTTGTTCTTCAGGGCAGCTGAAATTGAGCATATTAAGAAGGTGTGCTTTTTCCCACAATCCCCTGTCTTTGGAGTCTGGAGCTGGTTTAATCAGATCGTAATGATCTCCTTGAGTGATAGTAGAGAGCAGCACAAAACATACACTTAGGGCAGTCCACAGTGTGAAACAATCCCTTGTGACAATAAAACATTACCAAGGCCTTGCCACTCGCGGCGTGATATACAAAGCACCAGAAAAAGAGGTCTTCCTTGCCTCTGGAGACTAATTTGAGCTTTCGGTATGTGTAGACACGTACAGTTATAAACACCAACACATTTTTTCTGCCATGGTAATTCTAGATAGACTGACCAAACATGCCAGTTTGAAGAGGTGTTCAGGTAATGAGAACTGCTGGCTACATGACCACTTTTGTTGCCATGGTTGGCTGAACATGTTGAAATATGTCAGAATGGTTTAGGTCTTAATTCAGAGGATCCCATTGTGGGACATTTCTCTTGGGAGGTGTAACGACAATAGAGGGGTCAGTAAGTCTTCCCTGTGGCGACTGAGGACCTGTTTTCCCTGTTGATCATCTTCTAGGCCTCAAAACGCTCCTTTTTTGCTGCTAACCAGTGAATATTTACAAAAGAAGTGGACCATTGCATCGCATTACAAGTTTTATTTTTAACTCAATCTATTTTTTAAAAAAAATAATTTACAAGCTGAAAACTAAAATGAGACAATATTAATCTAAATAGAAATGAATAGAAAGAACAAAAATTAGTCAATGAAATAAAAAAAAAAACTGAACATATAAATTTAAAAGCGAATGTAAAATATGAATAAATGCTATAGTAGTGTATAATCAACACTACTAAGATTGAGGTCAAGGTTGAGAGGGAGATGTATTTTTCAAAACAGCATATACTGTATATATTTTTAAACATGCATTGCCACTCAGTACATACAAATACTCTCTACGTGACTCTCTATGTAATAAAACAGCTCACTCCTGAGACAGGCCAGATGAAAAATGCGAACCAGCAATGATTTTAAATCTTTGATAACATTCACCGGAATAACCGGCAAAGACTTGTTGAGTTGTGTTTGCTATTGACTGCTATAAGAGATAATTGAATTCAGTGTTCGCTGTATGTTCCCAATTACAACAATACAATTAGCCTCAAACGTGCCTAACAGAAGACTCATAGTTGAGTTTGCTTTTTCACTGCCGACTGCCATGTCAAAGTAACAATTATTAAGTTAACTGCTGTGAAAAGGCAATCTTTCTATTGATATCTTTGCATGTCACAAATTGGCTTTCATCACAAATTGCTGATCATTCACTGTGGTTTCAAGTGATAATTGTCTAGAATGAATCTGTTCAGCTGTCAGAGAGAAATAATAGAGAGAGACAAAAACAGAAGAACACAGAAGACAGTTTAATTATAAGGTATGGGCAGTCTTTAGCCTTAAGAGGATCATCTAAATCTCAAATATTTATTAAAAGAAATTGTGTTTAATCCAAATAAGCATATAATTGTGCATCGTTAAGATAGCAAAATAAATAGACTTAATAGCTAGATTTGCTTGCTTCATTCTCATTTATTCTATGCAAAGACTACACATATGCATAGCTAAAATGTTCTTTAGCACACTAATGTGTGTTACTGCAAACCACAAGTGAAATGAAAGGCATCCGAGTTACTCTGACATGCCAAATTCTATAGACCTTTATTCACTTCAATTAAAGGGATACTTCACCCCAAAATGAAAATTTTGCCATTAACCATCCTCAGAAAAATAACCTGTCAAGGTCTAAAAAAGTATAAAGGACATCGTCTGACATATAACCTTTACAATATAAACCTTGCTCCTCACCTGGAGCAATATAATAGCATCACAGTCTATGGCCCCTGAGAGGCAAAATAGAAGGAATACCTCCCCGCCATGTTCCTGTTCTTTGCATTCTCTTTAAAATTGTATTAACAGAATGTAACATACAGATAAGCACGGCCTACAATGGTCAACAGAAAGAGAGCGCTCCTGCTGCTCACCCCCTCTCTACACACGCCTCAAACAGGAAACACAGTAGGTAAATATCCACCTGCTCCACCCATGTGACAAAACACCAGGAAATACAAATCACAATTCAAAATAAAAGACAAAGATTTGTAGCTCTTAAAAATGTTTTGGGGCAGTCAAGTCCTAAAGGAAGCAAGTTCGAGTCTCAGGCTTGAAAGGGATTGTATGTAGGAAGAATGACTGTCCAGCCCACTCTCCACCTTCAAAACCACGACTGAGGTGAGACCCTTGAGCAAGGAACCGAACCCCCAACTACTCCTGGGTGCCTACTGCTTCGGTGTGTGTGTGTGTGTGTGTGTGTGTGTGTGTGCGTGCGTGCGTGCGTGCGTGCGTGCGTGTTTTCACAGCTGTGTGTGCACTTGAATGGGTTAAAATGCAGAGCACATTTCGAGTAGGGGTCACCATATTTCTTTACAAAAAGTATTCTCTTTGCTTTGTAATATTACGGTTGAACAACTGACAGCAGATGGAGTTTTCTGATGATGTCTTTTATACTTTTCTAGACTTTGACAATTTACTTGGCTGTCAATGGTACTGTCACAAGCCTCCCAGTTTTCATCCAAAGTATCTTAAATTGTGTTCTGACGACGAACAAAGCTTTTACAGGTTTGAAATGTCATGGGGATTTATGACAAAAGTGATTCATGACATAAAAATTAGATTTTGGGCTGGAGTAACCCTTTAAAAGAACAGTTCTGAAAATGTAGTTATCCTCATGCTATGTAAAATGCAGACAAGTTTGTTACACCATCAGAACAAATTTGGAGAAATTTAGCTTTATAATATTTGCTCACCGATAGATCCTCTGCAGTGAATGGGTGCCATCTGAATGAGAGCTTAAATAGCTGATAAAAACATCAGATAACTTCAGATAACTTCATGGACATAATATTGCAGATAGAGGACTCATATTTTAGCTAGAAATAGTTTAATCTTCAATTTCTCCAAACCTTTTGAATGCAAATTTTGAAGCTAGCTGACAGTCTGCTTGTGTTTATAAGATTTACACAAGCATAACAAAACAGTGATTGAAAATAGAGCAAGAAGAGAGAGGTCTTGATCTGATTGTGTGAAGACACAGCTGTTAGAATGCAGATCTTGCCATGCCCTGTGGTGCAAAGTCACCCAGGAGCTCAGACAAAACCTGCCTCTGGCACACACACAATGTCACTCTTTCTGCCATTCACCTGCTGCCATTGGCCAGGGAAAGGATATCAAATGCACCTGAGGATACAAAATGTCCTTTAAGTTCAGTTCCTGAAATGCATTGTTTGAAAATCAGCTGCCTGTTTAGTGTTGTCAAACTAATGTATAATAATTTCAAACTTTTATAACAATGTCCTATAGTAAAAAAGTAACAGTTTAGCATTTTAGATAGAAAAATACATGCAGTCATGTAGTTGTTTTGTGTGTGTGTGTGTGTGTGTGTGTGTGTGTGTGTGCGTGCATGTGTGTCAGTGTGTGAATTAGTAGTATAATCTTTGAAAAAAACTGCAGCTGAGTCAGCTGCCTTTATGCCAACATCAATGAGGCTATGATTCAACTGTTTTTTTTAAGGACTCAGACTATAAATTTACAATGAGAAGTGACTGAATGATCTCTAGACTGAATGAATGGACTCAGTGTACAAAATCCAATTAGCTCAAGTGTATCCCACCAATCATCAGCTACAGAAATCAATGCAGTAATTCAAAGGCACTAATGTAAAAAGTGCAGACAAAACCCAGAGTAATGCACTTCAGTTTTCCTTCATTGCCAACCTTAAGTCAGCATGCTTATATTGGACTACAAATACAACTTGGTATCGCAACATAACTTATATTTTTATAATATATTACAACCTTTCTTTTTATTTAAATGCATTTTTATTTTATGTTTTTATTTAATTATAAAAAATAACAAAATGATGCAGTATACAAAATGAATGAATGAATGATAACATTTGGATTATATGTTTGCAATAGTTTTTATAATATAATCAAATTATTATTATTATTATTATTATTATTGAGGGTTTTAATGTGCAACTATGCTTTAGCAATACTAAACATACAACAAATAATGGCAATAAAGTACTGAAAGTTAAGATAAAAATATCATTTGACTCTTCAAATTCATTCTCTTTTATTATTAAATTAATTTAGGTTACATTTTCTGTATTGTAGTATAACAAATAAGAGGTCAGAATAAGGGTAAAAATGAAAGGGTAAAAATAAAAGGTTTTAAAAAGCTTCTAATCTAGCACTTTACTAACCCCGTATTAAGAAACTGTCAGTTTGGCTGATAAATTTTGAGACGCCTGGTCGACATTTTGGCTCAAGCCGTAGCGCAGGGTTATGCAGGAATTCCGGAATACAAAAGTCCTGTCGGAGCCATTATGGCGTGAGGCAATCTAGTTTCATAACCTTGAGTGGGAGGAGTTTGGGTTTTGTGGAAGCTGAGAGCAGCAGCGCTGGAGTTGTGAGGGGGAACTGGAGCAACGGCAGCGAGCAAGGGAAAAGCCTCGCGCGTCTCAGCGAAGCCCTGCGCGTGGGTAGAATGAGTAGAACCAACTGAACTGCGCACTTTAATAACAGCCTACATTTATATCCCAGAAACGGCGTGTAGTTCTTTTTTTGGCCTCGACGGAATCGAGTTAGTTAGTTTAGCGTTAAGTCGACTTAACCCACTTGGTTCCGTGACTTCAACAGCGATTATTTTGGAGTTGTTTTTAACGTTTGAATTACCTCAGCCTCGAGTGGCGGCGGGATTAAGGGGGCCGGGAGAGAGGGAGGAGAAGGTGGGGCAGAGTGAGTCAAACGGACCGAGCGCTCACTACTGTCCGCCCGTTTCAACCGAACCACCAACGGATATTTTTTTCTTTCAGTAAAACCGACAGGAATCAATCATTTCTTGTTTGTCGGAATTTGGAGAGCGGCAACGTCGGCTGTCAGCGATTCTTTTCGCCGCACGTTCCTGGTACTCTGAAGTATCCACGCCGTAATCCGCTGATATATTCACCGTTTGGACGGATTTTTGTGGGGAGTGTAAATTCCCCGGTCTTGTTGGACCATGGCCGACGACGACGTGCTCTTTGAAGATGTTTACGAGCTGTGCGAGGTCATTGGCAAGTAAGTGTCGCGGTTTGATCACTTTTGCATTGACACACGGGCGAACGTGCATCTGTAACTCGAGCCGAGTCTTTTGCATTTTGTGTCTGATGTGCGTCCGAGTTGTCGCTGCATTTTAGGCTGTCGTGGTGCAGTGCTGCTGTCGAACATATATGACAGTTACACACAGTCGTAACTCTTCAAAAACTGCATGTTGTCTGAAGCAGGAGGAATGGGAGTGGCGTGTGTGAGAGATGCGAGAAGTACTTTCAGCATTCATGCAGGTAGATGCCATTCACAACTAGTGTACGAGACCGGAGCGAGTCTGCGTTAGCCACATTTATTGCTGTCAGCACTGATGATATCTGCAAAGGACTGTGATGAATAAATCGAGTCGTGTGCATTGTTAGGGATGTCTACGTGTCACCTGGCGTTTAGGTGTTGTATCCAGAAATATCACGTTTGTGATTGCAGTCATGCTAGTTTGTGGTTATGTTATTGGTCATCGTTTTTGGCCACTGCATGTCTTTTACACTGATCGGTCAGGGTTTTATGTCCTTTGAGTTCTGTCTGTCATAATAAGTTGGTTAATTTTAAAAACGCTATAATGGGCTAAAATGGGCATTAATTTTTCTCCCAATGTGCTGTAATTTGCTCCTACATTCAGCAGAGGTGGGCTGATATTGCTTTTTGTATGACATATATGATGCGCTGTTTTTTTTTTTTCTGAAAAATATTTAATCAATGATTTTAATATTTTCTTTCACTCTTTGACACAATAATTCTAAATTAAGCATTTTTCTACCAAATAGCGTGCATTACGAGTATTTTATATGTATTCACATTTTATATTGTTTGTACATATTGTTATGCGACTCAATATCGAAAAATAATAAGTTGATTAATAAATATCAGTCATACCAATTATCGCTATTTCTTAAAACACACACACACACACACACACACACACACACACACACATATATATAATATAAAATAAGTGTTTTTTAGTAGTACTTAGTTGAACCACATTTGTGGTAAGTGTCACATCATTGCAAGTACATCTGCATTCAGGCTTAAAGTAATAAGAAATGGACATTTTAGGGAATAAAGCTATAGGGATCTAACACCATAGAGATTAAAGTTCTTTCTGATTTAATGCTTTGTTAAGCCACATTACAAGTTTGGTGACTTTTTGCTGTGGTGAAGGGCACAGCACATGTATCAGCAGGCCTGGAACCTTTTATATTAAACTGAAACACAGTTATCTTACTCTTATCGAGTTATAGTTGTACTTATGGGGCTGTTGACTATTGTTGTTATGACACAATCTCATATTTTTGTGTTATATAACCAGTTTTTTCTCCAGCTGCCACCGATGTGCAAGTGTTTGCTTGATTTTTGATGTAAAGACAATAATGCATGTACATTTCAAATACCATGCAATTAGAGCTCCCTACGTGGTACTCCAGTACTCAGAGTTTGTAATTAGAAGCAGTTTGGTACATGTAGCTGTCTCATAATAACGAAACAACATATAGTTAGGATGTGCGTTGCGGCGGATTCTACTTAAACTATATTTAGGGGCACGTTATGAAATGTGGGCGTAAAAATATTTAGCCAATCAAATAATGGAAAGTTTGTTTATGATCTGCTTTCGTAACGTATATGTTGATACAAGGATATATTTACCTCTGTGTTGTTTTCAAAGAAAATACCTGTAGTACTGTAAGTTTGTTTATAGGCCTTGGACTTACTGCCATGGACTGATTTCATTTTCTTTCCATGTGATGCCCACATACACACACACAATTGAAATCCTTTTTGTCTGTCTCTGTGGCTTGTCACTGTCTGTGATCCACTTTCTTGTTTCGTGGCCACCCCAAGGCCTCATGCTGGTGTTTGGAGGTAAAGAGGAAAGAGGATGCTGTCCATTAAGCAGATACGCTCCCACTGACGCTGCTTCTCTCCCTAGGCCAAGTTCTGTAAGCTCAATAAAAGATGTGTGTGCCGGTGTGTGTGTGCTGTGTTTATGTCTGTTATTATAAACGGCACAGATTGCTAATATAGCACAGGACAAAGGGTCAGGATAGATGACCGAGCCAGCCTGCAGTGCCATATTTCACTGTTATATTTTGTCTGGCCTCTCGGTCTGTTTGTAAAACACTGAAAGCTGCTGCTACCTTCCAACTTGCAATTTATTTTGTGTTATTCAAAGCAGAACTGACACATTTATATTTATTTTTTGCGTTCTCGTGTTCTGGACAGATGTTTTGGGAAAATAAAAACTGGAAATCTATTCATTGTTTTGAGTTTTATACTGCTATGGCAGATGGCTTTGCAAACTATTAGGAGTGGGCACTAGTAGTTTGCCAAAGCGCAGAGCTGGATTTAGTGTCTGAATTTGGCTCTGTATATATTGTTACTGGTCATCTACTCTAGTACTACTTCCAAGTGGTGGGCTTTAAGCAATCTGATTGAGATTTGCTGATGCATGAAACCGTCATCAAGCAGCCTGAACAAGAGTTTTATGCCACAGTGTGCTGCACAGCAGATTTAGCTGCATTAGACCTGACAGTGCAGCAAAACACGATTCAAGTGTTTAAAGTCTTAAGACTTTAGTGTGATTTAGCCTAGGAACGTTTTCACACATCCAGGTATTTGATATAGCATATTTGTCCTCAAGAATCTTTTTTCATACAGCTTTCTTTTGTCCTCTGAGAGCCATAGATAACTCTGTCATGGTTTCCTACAGGTTAGTCCCCACTGAGCACAAATCAAACTATACTCCAGTCTCATAAAACCCCCAGGATTCTGGATCCTGTTGAGAAAGGACCATGAACCAGCAGTAATTGACGTTCGTTTATCCTCAGCTTCAGAAGAAAATGTTGTAATAAAGGTCCCCTCCCACACTTCACCTCAACCCCTCAAAACGTGTGTTAACGTTCAATAACAGCATGCTAAGTATGTTGTGTTTAATAGTGTTTTTATGAAGAGTGTGGGAGGGGTGGTAATGAGGTCAGTAAGAGTGTGTCACTGACTTTGATTCGAGGCTGACTGACACACTGACCCAGATGAGAGGGTAAGATCACCGAATCCCCTTGCTTGAGCATCTAGCTTTGAGCAAAATGTTGGGAGTGTGATTACGTTTGACAGTGTTGTGACTTCCTTCAGCTTTGTTGTTATGAGTTGAGTTTTGGCAATCTGTGCTGTAGTGGATGTGGACAGTAGGTTGTTTTTTTTACTGAAGGCATTGTCCCTCTTTTATTTGGTTTTACAAAATGTTACGTTCCGTTAATCTCATTAGGTTGCTGTGTGTAATGAAACAAGAACTGAGGCAGATTCCACTGCATTTCATCATATTCCTTCTTCCAGCTCACATTGTTTTGTATACGTGTTTGATTTAAATTTCTTTTGTTTTCGTGGACATACTGGAGTAGTTTAAAGCAGCATTGTTAATGTAGGAAAAATGTATTTATCAACAGATGCTGGTAGTCTTTTCGAGGTCATACAACTTTACAACTTTTGGATTTTTGTATTGGCCTTCTTAATTAACAGAAGTGCTAGTTCACTCTTGTAAGTATTGTGTGATAATTAATATTTGTGTAATTAAATACATTTTACAATGATATATATATATATATTGCACATTTATATCAGTAAGGCCGGTTCTTTGATTATATATATGCGTATATAAGCATATATACCTGTTATATAAATGGAGCGCCAGTTAGTTTTAGTCGTAGTTTAGAGGAACGCGTAGTTCACTGACAAGCTATGCAGTATCGCTTTCAGTTTCGCAGGGGGATTCATTGGGGTAGCTTGTCAGTGATCTACAGCTTTGTGTATAAACTGGAGCTCCATTTGAAAACAGATGATGATGATTACCACAAATTAAAGAGCTGGCTTTACTGACAAGATGCGTATACGCAATATATAGATTGATATATATACCGCCTAGCCCTATTAAATTATTATTAAATTATTTCAGATCATTACGTTTTCTTTCTATCTCTCTATATATGTGACCGTGTATATGGGTGTGTATGTATATTATACATGCTAGGACTGCGTGATAAATATTGTGCGACAGTTAATGATCATCTTGCCAGTAAATCTGGTTCTATAATCTGTAAATGCCATCACGTGTGTGATTTTTAAATTGAGCAACATTTACTTCACAGAGCCGTTGTTCACTGACAAGCTGTGCAAAAACACTCTGATAATGGAAGCACAATATTTATCATGCATCCCTAATATAAGCACAGTATTTTTGTGTGTATTGGTGATGTTAAAATGTTGGTTTTGAGTCTACTCCAAATTTCCATACCAGAGACAATAAAGAATATTTGATTTGATTTCATTACATTAGACCTTTTTTATATCAGCATAGGAATCACCCACCAAAAATAATTTTGTTCAGCAGTACCATTTTCGTGTCTCAGATCTTGTTTGCCTAGTTTGCATAGCCCTTATTTAGACCGTCATGTTTTTAGCGTTAATGTTCCCTGCTTTACTGATAAGACAACTGGCTCTCGATTCTGTTTAAGAGATGCTGCATAGAGCCAAATGTACTGACAGTCCTTTTTGGGTCACCAACTTACCTTATTAGGCAGATGCTGTTTGATTGCCTTTTCAATACTCATGGAACTTTAAAGATGCCCCTTGTGGACAATTCACTTGATTTTGTGACATTTGAGATGACTGATGGGCAGCAGAGGTTCTAATATTTCTTTGTTCCTGTAAAGGCTAATGCTGTGTCTGTGGGCAGAGGACACAATGTGCTTCTCTTCCTTACCTTCCTCTGCTTAACCGATGAGCTATTGAGACCATGAGGTAGGCAGGCTGTGCTCTTCTGTGGACTGCATGTGCTGCCTATTACTCATTCTCACAAAATATAGCATGGACCCATGTGAAAAACACACTCATCAGCCTGGCCACAGTCAGGGTTTGTGTCTGAGCACTTTTCTTGTAAACCTTCTTGGAGTTCCCAAGCTGTAGCAATTTTAACATACAGGTTTTACATTGTCCTGAACACCAGAAGTCTAAATATTGCCAATGATAAAATTAACAAATGAAAATACTGCATGTCATTTTAATCCCATTTATATGCCTTTCCTGATAATTCTCTAAAGAATGTTATTTTTTATGTTAAGTTTAACAATAAGGTTCTTGTTCCATTAAAACTGTCTCCTGTGCTTGCTGGAAATGTGTTTTCTATTTCACTATGTTTTAGGCCTGGCCATGAGAGCACTGAATCATCTGTCTGCAACACTAGGACAGGCATGCTTCAGTCAGAATGGTAATGCAGTATAAGTGTCTAAAGGTCTGTTAGTGTTATTTAAAATGGGAGTAATGGGAGCATATTTTATTTTACTTTGATGATGATACTCATAATTAACCTGTATCACATTAACATAATGGTCGTATTTGTAGTCTTAACTACATGTGTGCGAGTAATCTTTGCCACTGACCTTAAGAAACTCAGATATAGGTGTTATAAAAGGTATTTTCACAGTAGCCAATTATTTATACACATCTCTTTGTAATTGTGTGCCTGTGCTCTTAACATTATTTGCTTTTTTTGTTGCACTGTTTAACATGATGTTGTGCAATTGATATCCTTGTTGTATTATTTTTATTTCATTATAATATTTCCTGATGAAACAAAGCCCTTTATATTATTTTACGAAAGAGGACATTTCTAGCTCACCTGTGAGACCCGGCGTGAGTCTCTCTCTGGCTCTGTGTCGGCTTTAGGCTCATTCTATCCCCCTGTCAATCACAGCCGTGTCTACTGCCCCAGAAGCTGCTCTCTGATAGACCCCAGCCCTTATCTCAGTCTGGATGCTACACACGACATTTGCCTTATTGACTCTACACAGACAGGCCAAACTGACCCACTGGAGTTGCTGAGGCAGACACTACCATTTTCAGCTTTTATAAATGTCTTTTCCTTTTTTTCCCCTTTTCCTTCTTTCATGGTGGGCCTTTTGAACTGAAGTCATTTCCTGCTGCTTTGCCAAGATACACAGCAGCCTGGGCCGGCAGCTCTAAAACGGCTGGCTTAAATTGAACTATATTTCCTAGGTAACCACTCAGCACTATTTTAGTGCAGCAGTGAGTCAGAGGCAAAGTGAATACAGTAGACCCTGACCTGAAGTGGTGCTCGCTTTGATCAGGTATCTCACAATGACAACCCAATGTGAAGGATGTCAACTGCAGGCCATCTATAATGGGAATTGTCCTTTATGAGGGTAACACCTGATGTTCACACGTTACAAGGAAAGTGAAAGTGCTGTGGCCTTAATCCTGTATATGTGTGAATCATATATTATTATAGTTACAGCTTCTCTGTGGACCATGATAAGAGGAAGCACACTAATGCTGTCCCTTTTGGCCAGCCACAGGTTAGGGGTGAAGTTGGCAATGTCACAAAGTAGTGTTCATATTAATGTGAATCAAATATATAGAGACATCACACTTTTGGTTGAGAGAGATTAAAAATGCTAGGTTGTTTGTGTCATATTTCATTTACATAGTGTTTTGTTTTCAGGGCAGGACTGGACAGCTTTGACCCTGGTGGCCACTGAGTTTAGCACCAATCCTAGTCAAACACTCCTGAACAAGCTAATAGTGTCTTTGAGATAACCAGTATTCTATATGCAGGTGTGTTTTATTAGTTTTGTTAGTTGGAGCTGAGCTCTGCAGGACGGCAGCTCTCCAGGGCTGAAGCTTCCCATAATCATAAAGCACAGAGGATTTTGCAGGGTGTACATACTTTACATTACATTGTTTTTTGTGATTATTAGTATTAATGGGGGGTTAATAGTATTAATGTTTATTAGGTTAGCATGGTAGAATCACTGTAATGCACAGCCTCTTGATCATGGCTCACTGATAATTACAGGGGCTTCCATGTAGCTTGTATAAGAGCTTTTCAGAACTGGCATGAGATTGCCATTGTCTTTTGTATGTGAGCCACCAGTTAGCCCATATGGAGAAGATCCCATCATTCCCCATTACTTGTTTCCCACTTCCATCTGTCCTTCTGTTTGTCCCTCCTTTTTTCCTTTCCTTTTTTTCCTTCTCCTTCTTGTCCTCTTTTTCTCCCTTCAGGCCACCTGTCTCACAGTCCCCTCTCTCCCATCCTATATACCATTTTAGTCATGCCTGCCCCTCTCTAAGTTCCAGTGTTTCTTGATCATGTGATGTGCATTAGGTTTGTACCCCAGCCCCATCCGTCATCAGATCAGGTCTCAGTGGTGTAAGCACAATTTGCCAGCACTTAAACTGGTCGTAGTTATTTCATAGGCTGTTAAACACCAGACGATACAGAAGATGCACATTCATATTACTTTTTCTGATCCTAAAAACAAGCTATGCAATTTGCCACAACACTGCATCTGTTAGCGTACAGTGTTTTGTGTTTACAGAACACTGTAAATACAGGACAGTATTTATTTCTGTAAATACCGAAATAACCCCCGATATAATATACAGTGACAATATAATATACTGAAATTGCTCTCAAAAAGATTATTCTGCTTTAAAGTTTGTAGGTTAACATTGCAGTTTTGTCCTCCCCTGTGTCCTATTTTCAAGGAGAGCTTGCTCAGACTTCATGATAATTGTGAAGTACTGATGCCATGTGATGATAAACAGCTCTGTCTGACAATGAAAAATGTGACTTCAGTTCAGTAAAGAGCTGAATAAAATATTCAGTCGGGTAGGGACTGCTTCTCTTTATGCTGAAAGTCAGATAAAGGATGCATTATATTGTGTATTTTGTCTTTCTGTGGGTCTGTCAGAATACTGTGACCCGCGACTTGTATTTTCCTTTGATTATTCGAAAGAAAATAATATTACAAAACATTCTGTAATTGTACAGTAATTGTGAATACCCTTAGCGCCTACAGTGAGACAACAGTTGTACTCTCCTGGGAAAATCTCACAGATTTTTGTTTATGAATAACGATTTCATTTTTATATCTCTCTGTCTGTGTTGCGCATCCATCTAAACGCTTTGATCGCACTGTTTTTTTATTATTACACAGTCATGTTATTTTTGGGCTGTTTTGACTGATTTACAGGCTGCCAACCCAAGCAAACTCGGGCCAATGTACAATTCTGAATCATGCGGTGAGCAGTGCATTTTGGGAAAGTACATACTTAAATCACTAATTGTAAATACAGTAGCATTTTAGGTCTTGGTCTAACTGCACATAAGCTGTAGGGTTATCCAGATTAAAATCAATTGCTTGTTATTCTTTGACAGCTGTATTGCATTTTTTTTGTGATTCAGGGAACTTTCATATATTTTTCTGACTAAGTTGAATTGTCTGCCACAATGTACTTTACTTTGTTGAATGTACTGAAATTCAACATAGTATAATGCGTTAATGGAACTGTTTTTCCACTTGAGACCCCCTTCCCCCATTGTGTTATTAATATGCTTCCACAAAATTTACAATTTGCACTTGCTGTCAGGGTGTTTTCTTGTGTTCAAAGATCAGTTTTATAGCTTTAATAAAACACTTGTCACTGACTGAACGCCGTAAGTAAATCAGTCACCCTGGTGAAAAGCTGCCAGCCTTGGAGATGCAATAAAGAAATAGAGAAAGGTCAAAACTCAGTAATCATATCTTTTTTCTGATAACCTTGAAACATCCTTAAAATATAGTGGTGGCCAAAAATTTTAGAACACGCATTTCAGTTTACATTTTCAAACATTTGCCATTAATTTTAATAATCCTTTGAGGTTTTTGTTTGCACATGGAGTCTGGCAACAGCCGGATTGACAGGAAGAAACAAAACAAACCGAGAGACACTAAATCCAGAAAAACTGTGGCAGCATCTTTAAGATGGTTCAAGAAACCTACCTGCAAAGCTAGCTGAAAACTATGCTCCTAGGTCAAAAGCTGCTTAGAACGCAAAGGATGTTGATTTAATTTAGTTAATAGAAGTTCACTGATAATCTAATAATGACATAAAATTTAACTTAAAATTTCTCATGTTATAGCATTTTTACACAAGTGACTATAACTCTTAACAGGACTGTAGTTTGGAGGGAGGTTTCTAGAAGCATATTGAAGATCTTGTCACAGTTCCTCTTGATTTAGTGTCTATCGCTTTGTTTAGTCTCTTCAGACAGACTGCATGATGATGAGATCACTAGCTGTTGTGAGACTCCTTGTGCAAACAAAAATCTGACTGGATTATTACAATTAATAGCAAAATGAATGTTTGAAAAATGTGAACTGATATTTCCTACTGACACACTACAGCAAAAGATAGCTGGCTTAAAACCATTTTTTAGCTGCTGATGGCTGATTGTGTAGCGCTCGGTTGATCCATTTCTGTGACTTGGCTAACTCCTGATAACGGAGGATCCTTGCAAGACCCCAGATAGCGACAGCAAATTGAACTGCTTAATGTGAAAATTGGCAGGAGTTTTCACACTAAAATAAAGACTGTAGCAGACGCTGTCTGTCTCACTCAATCAGCACCTTTGCTAACACTTCCTAAAGTTTCTTAAATAAGTATAGAAACTCCAGGCTTTCCTAAGAGCCCTAACCAAACTGTTTTGCAGTCCCCTTTTATCCTCACCCCTCTGTTATTAATATGGCTTATTTAGATGTGTATTTATCTATTTATTGTGAAAGTGCCTGCAGATATAACTTTAGATCCTCTTACGGGGAGAGCGGACTGAAATTATTTAGCACTGATCCCCTGGGCACTTGCTTCCTGTCTGGAATAGTGATTCTTCAGGAAAAATGGGCTGTAATCTCCTGCCTCTTTTACTATCACGACAATCAGAGCTCAGTCTGAGTGCAGATACTCCAGGACTCACCATCAGCTGACTGAAGAATGCTAATAAAAAGTAGTGAGTTTTACATGCCGCATGGAAATAAAGTTAATTCTCTTAGCTTAAACTTCAGTAATGAATCATCTAAACCAGGGGTCTTCAACTAAAATGGCTTGAGGTCCAGTTATGAACCCTCCCTACCAGCTGAGGTCCGGACAATTATATATTGAAAAATATATAGAGATTGAAGAAGATTGAAAAAAGCAGATGCAGATTTTCACAAAAACAATAAAGTATATTAATTACATATAAATATATTTAACTGCCTTAATCGTTTACATTATAAGACATTATCTTCTAGCCAATTCACAAGTTCACGTTTACAACTCTGTGTTTTTGCTACCTAAAGACCTGGGTTGGTTTTCACATTGGTCTTTGGCTACAGCAGACATTCAGGCTGAAAATGGAAATTCATTCTCTTCCAGCAGGGGGCGCTTTCTGAATGACAGCACACAAAGCCCAAGACACTTTGAAATGTACAGCGCTCATATTTATTAAATGAATAGCCTTTTTAAGTTTTATTACAATTCTTGTCTTTTAGTCCCCATATTTAACACCTTCTGAAACCATAATTAAGACTTTTTAATGAACTGTCAATTTTTCAAATTTTTAAAAATGCCAGAATTTTTCACTCACTGAAAGTTTAATTTGTCTGTGCACATGCAGTGCGCCGCTCTCTACTCTCATCACTGTACCCAAACGGCTCTAGAACTGACCTTGTTACAAACTTGATTTATTAGAAATTAGCGTTTGATATTTTTTTGGTGAGCCCACTAGCACCACTGTAGAGACTACAAAAGTTGCGTCAATTGGAATAAAAGCGCTCCGTTAGGTTTCAAATCTTAACCTTCTGTTTTGGCTGTAGGTCTGGGTTCGTATGGGACTGCTTCTGGTTCCGGACACCCGGACCATTTAATCTAAACCTGTGACCAATGGGTGGGTGGTATCACTAATGTATTGCAAGTTATTTTATGATGTTATTGTTAGGGGTTGAACGATATGTGTTTTTCAGGGCCGATACTGATTAATTGAACCCATGTGTAGATCTGGTGTAAAAATTGAATTAATGTCACAATTAAGAATAACAAGGGCTTTAACAAAAACGGCCTTCCCTGGTGTTGTTCTTACTTTTTGCGTCCATCTAAAATAAAGAGAGAGTTAATAGTGGGGCCACTGAATGCTTTATGGTTAAGCCTATGAATACTGTGCTACAGCTAAACAGCTTGGGGAAATGTAAGTATTTGGCTTTAATAGTTTAGATTATTTAAATAACCTATCATAATTTTTCATCTATTATTTTCTGAAGACTAAATCATAACCTCTAATGCACATTAATTGATTAACTTAAAAAAAGCAGTGTATATAATGTGTAAATAATTTAAATGTGTTCATAGTTCCAAGTTGTTAAGACCACCACAACTATTTTAATGAAACTATAGTACTAATAGCCTTTTGAAATTAGGGCTGCAACGAATGATTATTTAGATAATCGACTAGTTGACCGATTATTGTTTCGATTAATCAGATTAAAAAAACAAATTTTCTTTTTCTGCCTTTTGTCATAGATAACAGCACTAATTATATTATAGAATTAAAATAACTAATGCTACTAAAGAGCTTACGCATATTGGAGAACTAGCCAATATGCTAAAAACCTTACAGAATTTGTTGAAAACATTACATAAATCTGTTTTAATAAATGTTAAGCACTGTATACAGTGAATGTAGTTTAAATCTCTACATTAAAAAATTAAATAATAAATGTAATAAAGAGGAATAAAAACTTTCACTTCATACTGTCATTTATGTAAAAGGTGGTTATGAAGCATGGCTGTATCCCTTTACAGTTCCTACGCTCATAAAATAAGTGCACTACATGTTGATTTTAGGTCATAATAATGATTTGCTTGCATGAATTTGTGACATAGACAGATAAGGATATGACTTTTAACTTTTTGCAGCGCTGAGGATGAACACTCATCCGTCAAAGCAGCAGAGAAAGCAAGCCATGCATTAGCTTAAAGCTTAAAATGAAGAATATTCATGTTTTGGGCAGCTTGGGTTATGTACTTCTCCCGCAGCACTTTATTCTGTTTCCTCCCATTTCCTTTTTTTTCTAGACGCATTCTGTTTGTAGACATGCGTTATTCAGTGCTGTAGTAAACAAATCCGTGAATCTGTGCCATTCACCTATAACGCACAGACTCACAGAACATGCAGGTTTCATTTTTAAATAGTCTTTTGCAGATTATTATTTTTCAGATAGTAGTCCATAGTCCTACCACTTATAGGACTGACTTTCGCAGTTTTGTGTTTTCCGCCTCGTGGAAACCATAAACAGATAACATTGTGATTTATTGCAATTTCAACTACTTGCTTTGCTGTCTTTCAGAAACAACTAACGTGTGATCACTGAAGCAACTCACTAAAAACTTTCAGTGCCTTCGGCCTTGGCTGTTGATTGGTCAGACTTGTGTGGGCGGAGATTGCTCTAGACCACAGAGTAGTGATATCACACAGGCTGCATCGGTGTCAAATAGCGGGTTTCAAAAGCAAATTATTGTAATCGGCAAAATTATAATTCTTAATATTGGCCAGACCGATAATTGTTCGATCCCTAGTCATGGAAAATATCACAAATTCACAATATAGTTTTTCCTCTGGTATATTGCATATCCATAATATATTAAATAACCTTTGCCATCATCTGATGTTGACTTAAAGATAATCTGTAGTTTTGCTTCTCTATAGAGGAAACAAATGACATGGATCTTGAAGGTATCAACTGCTTTAGGTGCTTCAGTGGTTTTGAAGTCATGTGTTCTACTGCAACCTTTTTGCATGTAAATATTTTTGCAGTAGGGTAATACTTTTTCTTAATTCATACTGACAGTAAAATCTCTTCAGCTGTGAAGTCTGTGTTGCTACTTTTGTGAACCATATTTTCACAGTGCATAATTAGACTGAGCGGATGGAGTGCTGCTTGCAATCTGCCTGGATGCTAAAAAATGTTGAGACAAATAGCTCTGCTGCGACACTCCTTCTGCCCACAAATCACGCTTACGCTTGGCTAACCCCTTCCTATTATCATTCCTCCGTAAGTATATCTCCCTTCTTCTCATTCATCTTTTACAAATCATAATTTTTCTCCCCTACCTATCCTCCTTTCATCTTCCTTTCATTTTGAGTAAGATTGCTTGATCATCCAAATGTGAGATCCACAGTAAAAGTAGTCCCTGCTTCATATTTTGGGCAAAATTGCATCTTCAGATCGTGTTAGTGGTCTTCCTTTTGTGTTGTTTGTTGTTACTTCTCTCTCAGGAGATATACACAAAAGTTACTGCTGGAGACATACCTTTACACAGTTTAGTCAGTAGCAGAGATGTTTCTTGGCCTGCTCTCAGCCATCAGCATCTCACAGCGGCAAAAATATGGCTAACCACTCAGTTGAGCTCATTACCCACACAGTGTCACTTCCTATCCCTGAGCAATGTGCTCTGCATTGGGGTATTCTTTTGTCAGTGCTTCAGTTTCCCTCTAAATCATTTTCACTCCGAGCCTCTTTCCTCCACTACACCTCTTTAGTCTTTTGCACTTTTTCTCTGTAAAAAACAAGCCAACCTTCTGGGATGTATCTTCCTGTGTGACTTAAGTAAAGAAGGTCTTCGTTGTCAGAGCAGCTTGGGCTAAAGGGCTTTTGTTATAAAGCAAGCTAATGAATGTCAGGTGTATAAGAGCAAAGCTCCCAGTCTGTCTTTCCAGTCTAACCTGGATTTGAAATTTCGCTGCTCCTATTAGCAAGATCTCTCCATTATCCCTGTCAGTGACTTGAACGCAGAGCCTAGCAAGAAATAGACAACTCTATCCTATATTTATCTTTTCAGGGATGTCAAAAATAGGCTTGTAATCACATTTACCATATCCAGATAGGGAAAGGTGAGGATTACTTGGGTAAAGAAGAGCTTTCCTTAAGTCTTTAACGGAAAACATTTACTGTTGTTGTACACATCAGGTGCTTTTTTTTCCACATGTTGCATTCTTGTGTCCATCCATGCTGTTGTCTATGTGTTTGAACACTGCACTACACAGGCTTGTTTGAGTTATTGCGATTAGTGATGCATCAATCCAATACAGTCATTTTCTGTGGATTGGGTATCGATCAGACGAGATGGATCCAAATTCGATATTTTGTGTAATACGTATACTATTCTGTGTTATTTTCGAGCCCCACAGAAGGCACAAAAATATTATAAATCACCATAGATTTCGTGCACTGTATTTCAGGTTTTCTAAAGCTGTTCCATAGTTCAACGTGAGGTACAGATGAATATTTAAGTCATTAAATTCAAGTTCACATAAACTCTTCTCTAAGCTGCGGCTGTTCGTCCTCCGTTCAGCATTCAAACTGTGCATTGCATTCGATCAAAACGATTAAACACTCTTAAAGAGTACTCGGTAAGAGATTCAAAGCTGTCAAATGCTCAATATAGCAAAGAAAAAATTTAATACACTGCGCATCAGTATCTACCCTTTTTTTAGGCAGATTCAGAAGGCTGCGTAGCCTGAACGCTGAAACTACGTGTTGTTTCAAGCTTTGTGTCTAACACACAAAAGAGTGACGATCAAGTCAACACAGAGAATTAAAGAAATTTACATGGATTTAAAAAAAAAACTGAGCTGGATTGGATTGGATTGGAACAGTATCGGCAGATACTCAAAATTTTCAGGATCGGATTGCTTCTGAAAAAATGGTATAGTTGCATCCCTGATTACAACACATCTTGTGTTACAAGCACTGTATTTTTCAAATGTCAAAGACACCTGTATTCTTGTCATTTCCTTGTGCTATGTTTTTTAAACATAGAATGCACTAACACTGTGAACGGCCCCTAAGGCTGCTTGCCCATCTTTAGTAAATATGGCAGAGTGCTGAGTTAAACCCAATCAAAGCCTCCAGGGTTTATCGCCTCGACCCAAACGCACACTTATCTGGAGGCTATCGAGCCGTATTTAAGTCAGTGCTGGCAGGCTTTTGAATGTAGTAATTAAGTGTTTCTCATCTGGAGCTCAGCATGTCTCGACAGGGCCAGTGTAGATTTTTTTCCCCTCCTCCTTTCCTATTTTCTCATCACATCATGTATGGCACTATGTTTAGTTTACAATGTGTTCTGCAGTTTTCAGCGTCTCAAATTGGCTTGGTCTGCAGCAAATGCTTCTTCACACAAGGTTTTGGTCACTTATAATATGCGTTTGGGAATGCAAACCATCTTTTCAAACTTATAATGAGAAGCTATTATAAACTGGCTGTTGCCAACAAAAGAGGAGCTTTAAGGGCTCCCTGTGGTTGACTGACAAAATAAAAACCTGATGGTTTAATGTTTTTTTAAAATGAGTTTGAAGTCATTTCAAAAACTGTTGCAACAGAGAAATAATTTTTTTATTTTTATTTTTTATTTTATGCTTTCATCTTTGTTGCCTCAGTTTTGGAAGTTCATTTTTCTATACAAAAGGGGGTCTCAATACTTTTGTGAACCATATAGTGAATGTACTAGTCATTGGTGTTTGGTCATGAGTTTTTGGCTCATGGACTGCATTTAAAATCACACCAGATGTATTCAGCTCAGATTATATGAGTTTGTTTTATGCAGACCAGTCGAGTTCGTCCACACAGTCAATCAGTCATTTTTTTTTTTTTTTTTAACCTTGGCTTATACACAGAGGCATCGTCAAGTTAGAATAGAAAAGGGTCCTGTCCAACCGTTTGCCTTAAGATTAGAAGCACACAATTCCCTAGAATATCATTATATGCTTTAACATTAAGATTTGTACTCCTGGATATTACTAAAATAGTTAAACCTGTTCATTGGACACAGTACTTTTGGCAATATAGTGTATGATTGTACAGCACTTTGGCTCAGTGTCTGGTCTCCATATGGAGTAGAGGGTGTAATGAGACGCCTCCGTCCTCCATCTGTTTAACACAATAGCGTGTAGGATGAAAAAGGTCAGACACCAAGGGCTTAATATTCCTGGACAAGAGAGGAAGTGCCTTGACCTCAGTACAATTATCATCCTTTGTAGATGTGCAATAAAAAGCTGTTTATACTCGCCAATGAACAATCAAACATTCACAAAACTTGCCTCAAATAAATAAAGTAAAATATAAAGGAAGATGTTCTGGTCATCCATTCATTTCACATACATTCCTGTGTTCTGCTTTTACTTTTTTTTTTTTGTCTACAGTGTTGTCTACTAAATGGCAAAAAAAGCTGAGCTAAACTGAAGGTATGCTCCCTCTCATGCAAATATCAGCTCTCCTCTGAACATCTCCATATCCATTTCATTCCTAGATCATATGCAAACACAGACTCAATTTAGTTTTTTTTAACCAGTGTCATCTGGAAGATGAGGTCACTGCCACCTCATTTTCCTTTTACCGGTATACCACATGGGTGAATACAGACTTCCTCGTCAGCACTGTAGTATTTACATGTCTCTGTCAAATATTTGCAGTCTCCTCTCCCTCTGCAGATAGAGAGACAATCTGTTTACAAACGGGATTGAGAGCAGACAAGAGTCAGTGTGCTACTCATTTCCAAATCACTTACTCCCTCTCTTTCTCTGTCTCTTTCATTGAGACCTAGAAAACATGGTGTTTAGACGTATCAGTCTAGATTGAGCTGCTGCAGTCAGTTGCTTCAGGCTTTATTAACCAGCAGATGAACAGGCATGGGGCTGTCTTTGGGTTCGCTGGTCACAGTAAACAAGGTGAGGGATGTCATACCCAACACTGGAACTTTAATGCAGTAAGTTTGTTTCTAAACTTTGGTGTGAAAGTAAAGTAGTATTGTTTTATAGTGGTTCTTTTTGACCAACCCTATCATTTGAGGATGTCACTGCGGAATTGTTTCACGTGTCTTAAATTAAATATCAAAAATATCTTAAATTAGCTCCAGGCTGTTGTATAAAATCATAATGAGTGCACTATTGTAATATAGAGTTGTTTGTTGGCCATTTTGTAGCATGTTACAGGAAGAGCGGATTCACAACAGGTGTTTCTCATTCTTAGTTCAGTTGCACATAAATTCAAGTGGTAAGATTATGTATATGCTGTGTATTTATTTTAGATCAACTTAAAGTCCCCCTGAAATAAAATTGAAAGTTGTTTTGGGTGTATCGGTATGTTAGTCTATGAGCTAGTGTGTTTCAAAACAGAAGATAAGCGTTTAAAACTTGCAGTTCCGTCACTTCCGTGTTGTTTTTGTCATCACTTTATCTTCTCATCAAATCTTCTGACCAATCAAATAGCTCTCTAGAATCCAAAGCACTTGTCCCCTACACTATAAATGGACAAGACAATATATGAGGTCTGTGCTGTCACACGAAGTGCGTCAGTGCTCACAGTCTGACCGGACTTTGTCTCCGGTTCATAGATGCAAATACAACTACACAGCCTTAGCATGATTATGATCACTGTTTTTGTTTTAGTAAGAGTTTGATATTGAATCCGTGGTTTATTAGACTGGCTGTCAAATGAGGCTTTACCGAGCTCAATGGCTCAGGCCAGAGCAGATATAAACAAAATGCTATTGGCTATTTAAAAGAGGGGACAGGACTGCTTAATATATCTTGTCCTGTCTCCTGTTTCAGTTGAAATTACTTCACCGTATAGAACAGCCCACCTTTATCATCTTGGCTTTGGCTCACTTTTACGCTGTAGTGAATATTCAAAATGAGGCTAACTTCATTTTAATTCACTAGTCTTGGCATGAGGGCAGTGTGAAATTGTGCTTGGGTCAGTATTTAATACTTTCAGCAACATTAACACAGTGATAACAGTCCCGCTCAGCAGTTCTCACTATCCTCTTCTGAGATCAGATGAGAAGCTCCTCTCCCTGTGGCAAAAGTGATGACTGCTCCACAATGTGTACTCCATCTTTGCCTAATCATTTTTCTTTGCTGCATTTTTCTCCGATATAGCAATAAGGCAGAAACTGCTTTATCCTCTATATAATCGATGGAATTTTTCAAACCAAGAGCTTTCAAGTGGAGGTCAGTTTCTTGAATATACCACTAAGCTGATTGAGAGAAAGAGAGCATTTGCAAACAGACAGTTTGAACAGATTGGCTGCCTTAGTAGCATTATTATTTATTACTGTTATAGTTCTTAATAATGTTTATCAATGTATAACTCTTACTCATATTTTAATCATAGTTTTTTCATTATTTCAATTTTAGTTTTCAGTTAGTAATTTACGACTTTAACGTATTTTATCATTGCCAAGTCAACATTTACATTTGTTTAATGTTTCAATTATTATTATTTTTTATTTATATAAACAAAAACTGTTACATTTTAAAATACATGTTCAGTGACTTAAAATATTCATACCAACGGTTCACTGGTGATTAAAGGCAGGATTTGCTTTTTTTAAATCCTGAACACAAAGTTTGACTTAAGCATATTTTGCTAAAATGTTCTGCTTTTATTGTTATCGTAAGGCAAAGGTTTTATTCCGAAATTTCATTTATTTATCAATTTCACAGATGTTTTTAAAAAAAGTTATAGCCTTGGAATATGCTTCAAAGTTTCTTTTTAAATATTATAACAAAAGCTTTTCCTATAATTGTTTGGAAATGTAATAATAAATGATATTGTTTTGATCTGTCGGTCCATTTTTTACAGCTTTTCTAGGTTCAGGTAGAAGACTAATCAAAACATCCCGCTTAGCCCATATTATTTAGCATTATTTGATTTATTTAAATTAGCTTTGGCAACGATGAGCTGTTTAAAAAAATGTCTTGTGCACATGGGGAAACAAGCATAACCTTTGTCTGAACCCAAGTCTACGGGTATTACTTGCCACGTGATTTCCATATGTTTTTGTTGACCAGTGTGCTGTCAGCATTAGCATAAACAGAATAGAATAAAATCATCAGTACTTGATATGCTCTGTTTGATGTCCCATGCTCTGCCGTAATTTTAAACCACCAACTGCTGTTCATTACACCAAGGTCAGGGAGCATTTCACTGCCGTTTTGTGGCGTCTTACTTGAAGGATACATCCTTGACTTGTTTATTTATGAAGACAAACAGTTCTCTGTTCTTCCAGAGAGTCAAGCAGGCGCCGGTGTCTGTGTTCAGGTTGTTTAGAGTGAAGGAGGTTTGAGGCTCACTGGGGCTGCTGTTGAACGACTGATGTTTTGTTTACTCAAACGTTACAGAATTTTCACCATTTCATTTGCATTGCTAAACACAACAGGCTGCGTGTCCTCCATCTCCCACTGGCTCTTTGTGCGCGCGCGCGCGCGCGTGTGTGTGTGTTTGCATCGATGCTAGTGTTGTACCACTGTCTGAAATTCATGATGCAGGGCTCCAGACTGCAGCTAAAATGGTCGCATTTGCTACCAAAAGTATTAATTGAAACGATCGCATCAAAGTTTTAGTGGAAAAACAATCCCGGCGCTGACAAACACATGCTAAACGCAGCTCAGAGATGTGCGAGTAAAAAAGCACAAAGGCAGTGTCTCTTTTGCACAAAACTTGAACAAACTTATAATGAACAAACAGATAATGCTGTCAGCTGTGTGGATATTGGCAATATCATTAACAGTTCTCGTTTAATCATTACTAATATGGCTTCTTATGCGGTGTTCTGTTAATGCGTGAATTTTGTGAATTTTACAGTTATGCCAAATTAATACAATTTAAACAATAAATACAGTTTTAATGCGCTTTAATGCAGCAGGTGTGATTAGTACCTCAATTCAAGCATCCAGTGAACCCATTGTTTCTCTTACTGTAGTAAATAATGAACATGAATTAACATCGAAACGTTATTGTTTTATAAGAGATACTACATACAACTTACTGACATGTCTCCTTGTTCAGTGTTTCAAAATGCGGAAAATGTGTAAATCTTGTAAAAACTGCAATGTAATAACACAATTACCTCAGAAAAACCATTCAGTGTATTCCGTGGCACCTAAAAACATTATTTGGTGCCTACGGTTTTTTCCCCTATAGAAGCCAATGGGTCCTTACGCAGTTTTTCTTTTTCTTTTCTTTTTTTTGTGTGGAGCCCTGTGATGTGGATTCTGCTTATCAGTGGTAATTTAACCTCTCTCGTCCTTACCTGACTTTGTAGAGCAGGCTGTATTATTACTCACAGTTTGCTGTGAGCCCATTGACTTTTAAATGGGATTGTCCAAAAACAATGAAATACTATCTTGCTTTGATGAGATGGATTACATATAGCGCTCTGGGTGGCCTGTGGAGTTGACCTACACTAAATAAGTGCAAGAATCAAGACACATTCACTGATCATTTTTCATTTAAGACGTAGTTTGATTTTATAGCATGATGGTGACAATCATACACTACAGTTCACATTTTGGAGGCGCTTTAAATTGATCAATAGTGAGTGACAAGAAAGTTCTAATGTTACAAAAGTAAATCCTATTCTTTTGGACTTATATTCATTGAAGAATCATGAAATGTATCATTTGTTTACACAAAAAAAGGATTTTTGAAGGATCACATGGCTGCTGAAAATTCAGCTTTCTCATTGAGGAACAAATTACCATTTAAAATACATTAAAATAGAAACCGCTGTTTTAAATTGCAGCAATACTTAAAATATTATTAATAAAATACTTATTGAGGGGTGAGACCAGAAAGGCATGTGATTAATTCATGAACTTTTAGGGAGCCAAAACAAAAATTTTGCCATAGTTTGATCTGACTTTGTCTTTTTTTATTATGATACAAATTTGAACACTCATGTATGACAGTACTTTTGCCAGTAAAAAGAGCTTATTAAGAGATTTAATATGATATATAGATCTCCATTTCACTAAAAATGTCACTTACTTCCACTGGTTCTCACTCCTCGTTATTTACCTCAAACTTTTGAACATTAGTGTAAATATGTTGTCCTTTTACAGTTCAGTGTAGCCACAGCTGTTAAAGACATCATAAAAGTCTTAAAAACACCAAAAATGTTAATGTCATTGCTAGTGAAATGTACATTGGCAGTTTTTCAATGATTTTCTTAGATATTCACAGATAGTAGTGCTGATTTGTGTCCTCATGAATGTAAATAAGAGGTGAGGGTTTGCATTATTGTTGTTTGTGTATGATCTTCAGGTCCAGAGCCGTGGAGACCTCTTTTCAAGCCTGCGAGCAGATGTTGTCACGGTGCATTCACACAGTCTGATTGGCTGTCAGGCACCTGTCAGAGCACATCAGAGCAGTGAGAAAACGCAGCTAAACGCATAAGGAACTGGCACCTGCCTGTCACTAACTGAGGTGCTGGTGCAGCCCTTAGCTAACTATACCTCACTCTGCAACCTGTCTGGAGCTTCCCTTTATAGCACCCAGGTTTCTACCAGATATGTATAATACGTGCTGAATTTTTCAATGTGTGTTGTAAATATTTTATGAATCTTGTCAGAGTGATAATTGGGCCTTCGTTGAGGGGTTCCTTTTCATTGTGAAGGATTGTGAACATGAGTTGTTTTTTTTTTTGATGTGATGGCTTTTCACAGTTCTCTTCTCAGCGCGCCCAGATGTATGACTGTCAGCTAGTTTGTCATTAGCGGATGAATAATGAGATTTAACTGTAGAAACTGAGCAAATTAGTTTCTAGTTACAACTAAAATGTATTTATGTATTTAATAGGGTTTTCAATGAAAACAGTGGAAGGCATTTAAAAATGTAATTATGATTTTGTGATTGCTATTTTAGTTTTTGATTTTTGTGATGGAGCTATTTTAGTTTTTTGGTTAGTTTAATTTTATAAAGCGTTATGTGTGCACAGGCAGGTTTATTCTTGTCAGAGGGCACCAGGTCTTTGACAGGCATGCAGCAGGTTAGTTGTAATCTGGATTCTTTCCTGGGATTTGGGCTATTTACCCTCCTTATTTTTAATTCTTTATTAATCTGGAGATGAGCTTCTCTATTATAAGTCTAATCCGATACTGATATCTAGAGAGCAGAGTGACCGATGACCAATATAATTCCTTAAGGGGCATTCACTGACAGTGATTTGCTCTAACAAAGTGACTGGGCATCATTCTTTTTCAGCCAGAGTTTACTTATTCTGTTGAGCTCAACTTTACACAGTTGCAATAAATTTCAGTGGAAGCGCAGATGAGTGATTCACTGTTTGACACGGACACTATGACAAACTAGTAACACCTACTAGAGCCCAACAGCACAGCATTGTTTGCAACCTTTAGTGGTTTAACCAATATCTGTGTGAATGTGGTTTTTATGTAAAAATACAATTTAATGGTGGAAAAGGTATTTAAAAGGGGATTTTACCACTGGATTGCTAATGACATCATGAAAGTGAGGCTGCTGCGCTGCCATGTTGGTATTCCCTACTCTTCCCATATATTCTAATGAATAAATAGAAATACAAATTCAATGAGAAAACATAACCTAACAAATTTTTAAAGTGGGAATTGATTTAAAGTGTAACATTTAATGTGTGTGTGTGTGTGTGTGTGTATGTATGTGTGTGTGTGTGTGTGTGTGTGTGTGTGTGTGTGTGTGTGTGTGTGTATGTGCGCATATGTATATATATATATATATGAGTAGCAAAGTCTTGCATTAATGTCCCTTTATAGAATTTTACTACCTTCCTATTTTTTACTTTCTCACATTCCACTTGCTTTACCAGGATTTCAAGTGCAGACAGTACTACGTGGGTGTTTTGGGAGCGAAAGGTGTTTCAGCAATTCATCATCTTTTCTCAATTGTGTCAGCAGTGACAATGCATTGATATGCATTAATTTGCAGTATATTCATTTTTAAAAGTGTGGAAAGACCAGACCTCAGTCGACTGCAATCTCTAACAGATGTGTTTCTTCAGAAGAACAATATAAAGCTCATCTCCTAAATTCAGTTTAAGCCTCCGATTGAAACAGTTGCTGCTCTGATTTTTTTTTTCGAGAGAGAGTTTTAGCTGAAAGTATATCTCTTTAGATAACAATTTCTACCAAACTGTGTGGCATAGCACCTAAGAAAACAAAGGAATGTTTTCCTTGATCTGTGGCAGGAAGCTGGGTACTGGGCCAGGGGTCCCTTGGCGTTTCATTAAAAGTCGAGGTTGTGGTTGGGACCGTCCTGATTCGCCGTAGTGTGACCCATCTGTTGTATATGTGGGCTAATCTTAGCTTTAGCCAACCACCAGGGATTAAAGAGAAATAAGTAAGCCTCTGCTTCGCCACTGCTCTAGGACTGCAGGCGCTGTACCGCGCTGCTTCCTGCCTTTCCAGACTACATTTTTAACTTCTTACATGTTCGTTTACCTTAACTTGCACTTCTGTGACTTAACTCGTAAGTCAGTGCCACAGGAACTCCCTCTAGATTTGACTATTCTGTAACTATAAGATCTTGAGGATTTAGTTTCAACAGAAATATGTTGCGTTTCCTGCGTGTTGTAATGACCATGATCACCCAAGTTACCATTGACCTTTATCCATCTAGGGACTAAATCCATTGGTATACGTTGGTGTAAACATGCATAAATCAGGATTAGTCCACTTCTCATGTGGCGTATTGTTCACTTTTAACTACTTTAACTTCACTTTAGTATTCTGCTCAAGGCAAGGTGAAGAAGTGCTGCTTCTGGGTATTAGGGGAGTAATCCAATGGTTCAGGGCTAATGTTTTAGGTGAGCTGGGTTGTATGTGATTGGCTGCACACCGAAATACCTTGTCTTTGCTTCGTTACGCTCATCTCTGACAGGGATCGAGAGAGCAATGTCCTGCTGCTTTATTGCTGTGGGGCAGAGTTACAGAGTTCCTCTTCAGGCCTCACAGAGTTCATTATTTATGAAGTTAATAAAGGGATTGCTGAAGTGAGCCTTCCTTCCTTCCGTACAGCTTTGGTGGACCTCAGATGGAAGATGGCTCAGTCTTGGAAAAAGAAGTTCTTTTTATTAGTGCAGTCAGTGATATATTCTTCTCTCTCTCTGTGAGTTTGGAAGCTCTTTGTTGTGCTCTCTTATTCACATATTCTCATTTGTCTCATTTTCACTTGCTCTTTGTCTCTCTTCTCTTTTTTTTTTTTCTTTTACTGCATTTGTCTGATTAGCCAGGACGGCCCTGTGCCTAAACAAAACAGCCTTTTATGTGAGAGGAAAGGCATTTCTTTAACGGCCCATATTGACACAGCACCAGCGTTTCTGTTCTACTTGTTAATGGACTGCATTGACTCCAAGAGTGTGCCCATTTATCTGACCAGCACTCCTGTGAGGCTGGGCAGGAGCCATTTCAGTGCAGAATTTTAGATCAGCAAATTTTGAGTCTTTGATTCAGATGTCAAGCGCATGACACATTCAAAGAGGTTACAAAACTCCTGAATCAGATTTTTGTATGCTGAGTCTACCTGGGTTCTTTGAGGATTAGTTTGTGTACCCCTGTTGTGACTGTAGTCATAAGTCTGAAATAGCCTGGAAAAGTCATTGGAAATTAACAAAATCCTTAGTTATTAATTCTCCTTCCCCTGATATCAGTAAATCACCAAACACCAAGTCATTGGAAAAAATCCTTGAAATTTATTGGAACCCTTATTAAATTTTATCCTTCAGCCACTGCAGATAACCCGGCTTTTTACGCCCCACGGGCCATTCTTAACAGAACACCAGACTTATCATCCGACAGTAGCGATCGTTAACTCAAACCTGCTGACCCATTTTGACATAAAGAGCGCGGCCTGACACTTACATTAAATACATCAGGTAGACAAAATACTTTCATACTTATCATGGCTATTATCTCACATCATCATAATCGCAGATTACAGAGGCAGCTCTAATCTATTTGAAATTCTGATCTGTTTTTTAACGCGTATATAAAATTGTATTAATCTACCACAAACTGGAACTTATATAATTTAGCATTAATTAAATTTAAATTTATTAGCATGCTGACTTTTAGGGGCAGCTGCAAATGTAACAAAAAATGTTTTTGTTTTCCAAATACTGTTTTATATTCATCTAATTGTTTATATGTGCATTTTAAAAATAAATTATGTCTTGTGAATAACATTTTTCTAGTTTATTAAATTAAGGCATAAAACTTGATTTATCTTCTAATCCAGTTTTAAAGAGTTTGTTTAATTTACATTTGATTAAAGTAAATGAAATAAATATTTTTAGCCAAATGATTTAATTTTATTTAAATTAAAACATCAACGAAATAACCTATAATAATTATTTTAAACATGTTTTGATAATTTTAGAATTAGGATTATGTATA